>NW_008751806.1:551232-631469 GCF_000715545.1 Opisthorchis viverrini
ATTCCTTTCCTTCTAAGCGTTACTGTCGTGAAAGTCGAAGGAAGGTGGAAGGCTGAGATAGCATCAAGATGCCCAATACCAGAGATCACTGGTCGTAGTATCGGTGTAGGTTTCGAACTAAGGACCTTCCAGTCAGGAGATGTTCACATGCTAACCGCTCAGCTGTCTCGAGCTTTACACAAATTCCCCCACAATAAAAATAATTTACTGATAGTTTTCTCACGACACAATCGTTCTATTTACTAAATTATTGGGTGGGGGTAATAGGGGATGCTGTCAAAGTTACACTAATAATGTTGTTATGTCAGTCTATTGATCAAGGCAGTTCAGCACTTAGAAGGTCCAATAGTTCGGCCAAGTCAATCTTTTCCAGCGAATGCTTCTCATGTTTCTGCAAGAATGCGTCCAGACAGGACTTTAGGTTTTCATCCGGTAATAACTGCTTCAGTTCTTCCACAGACATGGGCCCGTTTTGTTCCCCGTTCAGGTGTGCCTGTAGGCTTTTGGCTAGTTCCTTGAAATCCGTGTTACTGAGAAAGGGTAAAGTAAACAAGGGAAAACTATCAGTTTTTGGCACCGAATGAGAAATTGTGTGGATATAATGGATTTTCATGCATGTTCCCAGAGCAGTTTTCCACTGGTGAACAGTCAATTCAGCTACTGAAGTCGTTTGATTACACGTGTGCGCAAAGCATAATATGTCCTACATTTCACATGTCTACAATGCGCAGTCCAAAAGTACTGTTGTCAACTTGGAAGGTTGTACACTCATCTATGAGAATTTACACGAATTGACGGATCATAAAATATACACATCTAAATGTAAACCGGTGATCAGATAAGTAGTACCCGGATGAACTTGGATGAATGCATGTCCAATTGACTAGTAAAAACCCTTTGTAAGATCGTAAATTGAGTGCCGACGAACTTCGTGGAAACAAAACGCCCCGTAGATAATTTAGATGTCATTCCCGATTATGGACACAGCAAACTTGTGTCCATAAACATAGCCGGCAAGATGTACACGCCTGAGTATTCAGCAGTGTCTAATTTAAGTTACGTGCTTATTGGGCGTTCTGCGGCCGTATCACGCAGATTTGACATAATTTGAATATAAGAGGCTCACGAAACTCTCGTAGATCAATCGATCAAAAACTGCGATATGAACGATCGGCCGCTCATTAAGCCTATCTATCTATCTATCTATCTATCTATCTATCTATCTATCTATCTATCTATCTATCTATCTATCTATCTATCTATCTATCTATCTATCTATCTATCTATCTATCTATCTATCTATCTATCTATCTATCTATCTATCTATCTATCTATCTATCTATCTATCTATCTATCTATCTATCTATCTATCTATCTATCTATCTATCTATCTATCTATCTATCTATCTATCTATCTATCTATCTATCTATCTATCTATCTATCTATCTATCTATCTATCTATCTATCTATCTATCTATCTATCTATCTATCTATCTATCTATCTATCTATCTATCTATCTATCTATCTATCTATCTATCTATCTATCTATCTATCTATCTATCTATCTATCTATCTATCTATCTATCTATCTATCTATCTATCTATCTATCTATCTATCTATCTATCTATCTATCTATCTATCTATCTATCTATCTATCTATCTATCTATCTATCTATCTATCTATCTATCTATCTATCTATCTATCTATCTATCTATCTATCTATCTATCTATCTATCTATCTATCTATCTATCTATCTATCTATCTATCTATCTATCTATCTATCTATCTATCTATCTATCTATCTATCTATCTATCTATCTATCTATCTATCTATCTATCTATCTATCTATCTATCTATCTATCTATCTATCTATCTATCTATCTATCTATCTATCTATCTATCTATCTATCTATCTATCTATCTATCTATCTATCTATCTATCTATCTATCTATCTATCTATCTATCTATCTATCTATCTATCTATCTATCTATCTATCTATCTATCTATCTATCTATCTATCTATCTATCTATCTATCTATCTATCTATCTATCTATCTATCTATCTATCTATCTATCTATCTATCTATCTATCTATCTATCTATCTATCTATCTATCTATCTATCTATCTATCTATCTATCTATCTATCTATCTATCTATCTATCTATCTATCTATCTATCTATCTATCTATCTATCTATCTATCTATCTATCTATCTATCTATCTATCTAATCTGTCTATCTATCTAATCTATCTATCTATCTATCTACCAACTAACTAACAGGGGTCGATCAAAACCAGACGTGTGAGTGGACATGTGTCCATTTCATGCGTGCCTGTTCCTGCGTATGAGTACGTACGTACGTGTTCGTACATGCGTGCGCATAGATGCATGCGCGTACATGTGTGCGTGTACATGTGTATACGTCAGAGTGTACGGGTGGACACAAACGTACTTGCGTAAAGACTCGCTAAGCCCGTGTGCGCTAAACGTAAAAAAGATTATGGCCTTATGAATATGCTAACAGGAAAAAAAGCTAAAATGCCGTCAACCGCAGCAAGACCGTTGCTGTCGCCACACAGCGACCAACCGAACATTGCCTGCACCAGAATGTGCTGATTGATGTATTGACCATCCTAGAAGGTTAGTTTCCGTCATAGTGTCCACCCTACGGGAGCTTAACTATGTTCGGTTACCCGTTTTTTGTAAGGGTTCATAGGATTTTTGCATACGGAGATGTTAACAAGAAAAATCTTTCGAAGAGATGTCACTCTACTTTCCCGTAAATAACACAAGTGTGTGACTTCAGTGGAGGAGTTCTTCTCGAAGAGAAGTTTATTAGTAGTAGATGAAACCCAAACACGTAACACCACTAGGTTCCACAATTTACCTTAGCTGCGAAACAGCGGAATGCTCAAGTAATTTTGCTCTCGTAAACATATGTTAACTGGGGCACTTACAGTATCTTGGATCTTGTATTAGTTTTGATTGTAGAGTGACAAATGAGGTCAGTGCACGAATCTGCAAGGTCCGGGTCGCTAATTTGATACACCTGTGGCATCGAAACTGTACATTCTGAACCTCAAGGAATGTGTGTATCAGGCTACAGTGCTGCGTTTGTTGTAAAGCTGTGAAACTGGGCCTGTTCGAGCAGCGGAACTGAGACGTCTTCAGGTGTTCGACAATCGTTGTCTCAGAACCGCAGCTCGTCTGAGCTGGTGTTGACGAATTGAGGACCTCATCGAAAAACGTGTCAAGCACCAGAAGCTGTGTTGGTCGGGCCGTGTATTGCCCATGTCGAACAAGTGTTTGTCGAACATAGTGCTATTTTCCATGCCCAATTCAAAGTGGTAGTTAATCCTTGACCTGGCTGAGAAGTATGGCAGAGATTATGAAAGGTTTAGGTGTTGTCGGTGCTACTCGCCTTCCAGGATGGGATGAACGCATGATCCCCACTACTCCTAGTTGGAGACACTGCAAGATACGATTGCCTACTGATGTCAGTGGCGTTTTTTGTCAGTTTCTTTCCGGATGGCCTGAATGGGTGTTCGGAGATGTAGGCACTGCGGAGTGATTGTGGTAGGCCAGCAGTAAACCCTTCCCCCGTCTACCTTTATTCATTTTTTCCTAATAAGGCTTTCAGTAAATCATGGTAGTACGGCAATGAAGCATAGATGTTGAACACTGATGTCATGCTATCGATGATGATGATGATGATGATGGTGATGATGATTGGGATGAAGATGATGATGATGGTGATGTTGATGATGAGTACTAAGTGGACATCATTTTTTAACTAAGGGCTGGGAATGAATCATACTTGAACTCACATAAGCAACATGAGTCTGTATGTTTCTAACTCAATCTTATCAATCCAAGTGTTACTTAGGCATTTAAAACGTTATAAAGCTGTCTGTGAATAGTGAACGCAGTTTAGAGTGTTGACGGAGTTTCTGTGTTCCTATGAAAACTACTCTTTATCAGAGCTAGTCTATATTGTCTAAAAGTTTGTTTTGGTCACTGTTATTGCGCTAGTCTACAGCACTTGACGTTCAGCTGTGATTTGAGTGTAGCGAATTACAGGTGTTCCTATGCTCCTGCCCCCAGGGACAAATAGCCCCAAGTTGCGAATGTCAGTCTCGAAACTCAAGGCGATTCGCGTGCCAATTACTAGGTTCTCCATGAGGATTGCAACGCATCAGGAACACCCGTGTGGCAACTCCGTGGTAGTCAGATTCCTGGCTGCAAGTTTAAATTACTGTCATGCACTTCGTGTAAGCAAGCAAGATCAGTGAACGCTCGGTGAACCGATTGGGGACTTCGGACATGAGCTCCATACGAACTCATTCCTCACCAACCTCCCAATGAGTTAGAATTACAGCTAGTCACTTTGTCCTGGTGGATAGAACTGCTCAAACGACAAAATATTCATAAGTTTACAGCTTTCAGTGTGGTTATTCTTGTACTGAGTTAAGAAACAACTCTGTTTTTGCTAAATACGATGGGTTTTTGTGGATGAATCTAGTAAAAAAAAACAAAGTGGTATGGATGTACTTTTCCGAATGGGTTAACTTACCCTTCAGACATTACAGCGTAGAGATTGAGGAGGCGCTTGACGAATGAACAGACGAGCTACAACAACACATGGGATTAGTTTTTGCCAAAAAAAATGCAAAAAATATTGCTGAAAATTGTTCGACAGCATCTCTTCTTGGTGCAGTCACCGGGTTCTTTTGCACGTTATGTTCCAACTGAACCCAAGTTGGGTGTCATTCGCGAACTACATACAGTTGCACACCAATTCGGATGTGACGGGTGACTCAACTAAATCCTGGCTGAATATCTCGTCTGTAGAGTTCTGGGCCAACTGAACGTGGCGCACAAAGCCGCCTCGTTTGGCACAATATATGATATATCGCAGTGTATTTTCTAGACGCAACGCACTACTCTCAAGGTCGCTGAAAACAATTCCACCTTTTTCGCCTACACTTTCTGAGTCGTAGGTGCAGCTGCCAAGTTCACCTTAACCTTCTGTTCTGTAGGAATGCGGAGTTAATTTTGACCCGTATCCCAGCTTGATTTGTCGTTTGGGACATTCTTCAACGGAATGTTCTGCACGAAGCCTGCCTCATGTTTCAATTAGTACGATATAAGAGTTATCGCGAAACACTGTTTGGACATAACACACTACTCGTTTTCTATAGAGGAAAATGTTGGTAGCTCAGGTAGCGTAGATGGTGGTCGTTGGCTTGTTCGCTGAGCTGGGCAATTTGATTGCAAACGTTTCATCACCAATCGAGGTGAAATCATCAGTGCGTTATTGTGGAGCGTATTAGTGCGTAGCGGTGGGTTGGTGGTGGTCCAGCTCAGCGAACAAGCCAACGAACACTACTCGTGACTTTTAATGATAGAATGAACAAAGTGGAGTAGTAGCAGATGTGCAAAACAACACCAAACGTAGTGAACAAACTCAAACAACACGGGAAAATCAGTAGGCCCTGTATAGCTGCTGAGCCTAGTCGACAATTTTTTGGTCAGGGATTTGAGGAACCTTGCCTAGTAAACAGGGCAGCAAGAACAAGATTGTTGTGGGGTGAATACACCTCACATATTGTCGTCCGGTGCACGACTTATAGTCTGACACATTTTATCCAGTTTTACACGTCATGATATTGACAAGTTTGTACTAAATATATCCTTACTACCTTTTCATAAAGGAAACTACTTACGAGGTTGCTGAAAACTCCGCGACAGCCCACGACCTTGTGAGTAGTTTCCTTACTACCTTGTTCAGACCAATCTGGGGGTTACAATGTTTTAAGCTCCTCCATGCTTTGGTCAATTATGGGATGAACTTGCGCTCAGATTGCTTCTGGTGTCTTTCTTCACTAAGCATGAGAACGGAAGTTGATTACTCACAATAGATAAGTAGCATTCTCAAAAAGAGGAACAATAAACACGCCACCTAGTCTTTGCTTTCCAGACAACAACAAATCACGTCATCTGGACTAGAATGACTACTGATCTTAACACTTTCTTGCGCAAAACAGTTAACTCGGTTTCTGGTTTCAAAGGATGCAATCTAATATTCCATTTGTTTATGGATGAGTCGTAACTTGAGTTGGATGGGTTTCAAAAGTAGTCTGACGATGATTTGATACAAAAAGTACAGTACCGTCATATGCAAACCACTTCATTTTGTGGCTTTCCATTAAAAGGATCCCAGTAATTCAGAACTAATATCTCTTCGGGTAGTTCAACTGACAGCACCGCCTCCGGTTGCGTAGGTTCCGTTTCAAGAGGGACCACTTCTGAGTGATCCTCTTCAGAAAGTGCTCCCTACTTGGTTCCCCGGGAAAAACTGTGACATCACGGAAAGAATTAAAGATGACTGCATAGTGTTAGGACATCTGGACCATGTGATGGCATGAATGGGCGCCTTTTTGGACATCTCAAAGCGGCCGCCAACGATAGTCTGGTAAAACATACCAATAGAACAGGATTCCATCAATCACGAAAGTGGTTCTTTTTTATCCTGCGGCACAAACAACTTTCAGTGCATGTCACCATGAGCGAAAGTACACAGCCCTACTTCTAAGACTGCTTCTTAAGTTACAGGGATTCCCTAATTTGGGCCGTTTTTTCATGTTCCTATGTACACTGAACTCAGGACTACACTGAGAGACACTCGCATCATCTAGTGCCTAGTCAAATGTACGCACAAAATATTCAAGTTCACAGTTCGTTACGGCTAACCAGACAATCACATTCCTTACATGAAGAGTTTGAAAACGGTGGACGAGGATAAATCAATCAATGGCTACCCAGTCTTGTCAGTGTTACTGAATGAAGCTTATAAAATTTGGCATCAAAAGCTATTCCCAGGCTTTAGACTACGGTCAGGTAAACCAGTCCAGCACGTTAAGGTGAAGATGAGGCTGGGAATAATGCACTTGCTAAATGTACTTTATCACAAGTCACACACAATAGAGTCATATGTCCCCGTTCTCTCCCAGGGTCGGGTGACTGAAGTGAAACTCGATAGGCACTTGAGTTTTCTGCCCAAACCAAATAGACTACCATCCAATATGTCGCTTTCTTCTCCTTGAGAGACGATTTCGCCTTTCCTGAAGTCGTCATTCTCTTCGAAGAGTTTTTAGCAAAATTATGGATAGTTTCCTTTAGGAGAATATACTGCGACATCTCGGATATCGTACCTACGGAAACATGCGGAGGGCTGTGTGCAGCACATTCAGTTAAAGAATATCATAAATGAGAGATTCAGCTGACTCTCCCATGAAAACCAAATCGATTTGCAAATGAGTGTATTTGTTTATTCACGATTTCACTTTTCCCCTTTCGTGCATGAATAGGAACTTGCTCATATCATTTACTTCAGAAAGTATGTATTGTGTTAGATACTAGCCTGCAGATTTCTAGACTTCGTCTCAAAAACTCGCAAGTATACTGGTTTTCTAGCGATAGTCTTTTCACTGATGAGCATTAGGAAGGAGCTAGAAACGTTCACTCATCTTGGCCTCACTACATCCAAAAAGAACCACCTTTTTACGGAACGGAGGAGAGCGAACAATAGTGGATTTAGAAAACACAGCTTTACAAGTTGTGTTCAGACGCTGGGCTCAGATCCTTTGGTTCTTAAAAACTCAGAAGGAAGAATGTTCCACAGGACGAGTGAATCTTCTATCTGAGAAATAATCACTTGAGGGCCCAGTCACATGGTGGAGTTTCCGTTATCGAGGACTGAGTGTGGCTTGATCTCACGGCTGTTTAGCCGCTCGCTGCTGAACGATTAAGCCTTTAAACTTGACCGGGAGGTCATGGGTTCGAGAATCCCCAGAGTTTCATTAGATCCGCTCTGCTGGTAATTCCCACTAAGGAGGAAACACCTGTAGAGTGGTTATCGACTTTCCAGCATAGATTGGTTACACCTGGAGGACGATCTATCTATTGAAACTTTTAAATCTCTCCATAACATTGAGTATCTTTTGGTTTGCTCCAGTGCGCCCCCCTGATGCTCCCAGCGGACTTCACAAATAAACCCTTCATATCAACCGATGGTTTCTTGGTTTGAATGTACTGCGGCGGATTATGAGATATGCTTGGGAGCGTGGGCTGTTAACTCTCAGACTATTCAAAATACCGGTGAACTGGCTTGCCTAATGACGACTCAGCCGCGCGTTTGTTAATTCAGCTACACTGGCTCAGGTCTTTATATGATCAACTCATCCCTCAAAAGTAACATATAGATTGCTCAGCTCACTTGTAATGATTTCATAGAACTTGGTCAAGACGACGAATGACCGGGCTATAGTGTAGTAGGAGAACCAGTTCCAAATGTAACGAGACTATATAATAGCCAATGGAATAACCGTTTTCGTTGAGACAGATTTCATTGGTTGTTCTTCACTGGTCCTTGACAGATGAGTTGTATTCTTAGTATTCACTTTTTTGACCTACTTGTATGCGACAGTGATCAATAGATCAGCCGGCTCACACGTTCATTGAGTTATTCTGGTTTGGTCAAGCGCACCAGGTGATCAGGTGGCTATCCAGTCCAGGGTTCACGGTGATAAGAAGGCATTAGGGAGACTGTAGTCCACAACATATTGTTATCCGACTCTCTGATTATTGATCCTAAATGGTATACATGAATGAGTCATTTGTGTTGTAGGTCGATGACATCCGGTGGCGAACATTTATGGATAGAGAACCACAAACTTGAGGCTGATGACGGTTTACACCAAAAAAAGGCGGACTTAAACTATTATCGTGCCCTCTTCCGTAATACCCATATTTTAAAAGCTCCACATCAGGCGAAACACTACCAGCGTGGTACTGCGCATGGTGACCCGCTTGGAGTCTCCATTGCCACGAGTGTGGCATGTATGTTAGCATGAAACTCACCAATTCAAGCGTTCTGGTAATTCAAATATGAGACGCACCAAGACCGCCGCTTCTAGGCGCGTTTGGTACTGCAGCTCCGGTAGTCCAGAGACGAAAGCCAACGCCCTAACTTTCGGTTGGATCCAACAACAAACTTTTTTGCATCGAAATATTCATGCTTGACAATCCTTATTGAACGGTGCCATCCAGTTGACGAATAGACTTGAGGACTACTTGAAGTTTACTCAGTAGAAGATGAACCGACAAAAGTCAATGAACGACAGGACGATTTGAAGGACCGAGTACCTGGTCAGCACGCATTCTGTTGCAAACCAGCATTTTGGTTTCATTTGCCATCGAGCGGAAAGTCCACTCATAGTTTAGTCGAAATATGATGTAATCCGAATTCTCCGCTTGGTTTTCTGGGTTGTCTGCTGGCAGTTCAGGTGCCACATAAGCTGGACAGTTTGTCGATCTTTCCGGATAGGAGCCTATCTACCACGACCAAGAAACATGACATCCTATTGATGTACCAATGTATTCAGTTGCAATTTCAGACTATGAAAGACCGTTTCGTTTTGAAGACCTTTGGATAGAAACTGGCGGATGTTGAAAGTAGTATACTGTGGCATGGTAATAGAGTACGCACGATACTGTATCGGTAAACGAAAGGAGAATGAAGTAAATACTCACCTGTTTGAGCCAAAGACGCGAACAACCGTGTGCTGGTGCTTATATACCGGCTCAGGTTTACCTTATCTGAAAGAACAATCTACCATAGGGGGACTAATTTGTATAACAGTTTTTCACACTGCTACAACTGCGAGGTCATTCACGTGCTTCCGGAAATTCGAGCTGTTCGCAGCGTTTACACTTTGCTTAAAACCGGGTCATTCAATTGACGTCCATGCGTCCACAGCTGCACGGCGATTTCTACTTTCCAGCTACAGCTGCAAGACAAACGTACATTTAGATAATCGCTGTTTTGTTATTCCAACTCCAGGAACCCTTATTGTGTCTCATGACCAGCCTCTTTAGAGCTACCAGCTTTGAGTCTGGGAACAGTTTCCGAAGTAGTCCGAATTCCAATAAGGATGCTGAGCACCTTTGTTCACGAGTTCAAAGCTCTTTCACCTCAGGAATTTAAGTTTGAATGTATTTGACCAGGTACTCAAGATTATTCGAAGGGAACTTTCACGGGTGAACCAGTTTGCCAAACGGTCCCAGGGATGGCTGACCCCTGCCGAACAGAACAACGCGAAGCAGCAGCAAACTGCGGTGATTCAGAAAGTGTAACAGCCAATCTCAGAGTATTCTCTCGAGATCAGTCAGAAACAACTTGTAGACAAAGAAATTAGCTTACGAACCAGTCAACTCGGAAGAGACCAGCATCACCTAACTGGACTGTGGAACCATTTGTGACTACTGTGTCCAGTTTAATTATAGTAAAACACTTGGCAATTTGGAAACATTGGGTGTGTCAGTTGAATAACCGATTTTGAGAATTTACGAGTGAAATAAATGATTTTGCAGTTGAGTGAACCCTTCATGTTTGAACTCATCTATGTATGCTGATGCTGTAAACAAGATTGGTCATAAAATTTGCCTTCCAGAGTAGTAGGTGATCTCCTTGGATAAAGATAATGGTCGTCGTAAGACGCAGTCCAAGAGGCCACCGAATCCCGGCTCTTTCTGGTCTGTTCAGATGGATGAGAACAGATATTTGTACGATTAGGTTGCCATTAGAAGTGGGCGGTCTTGCATGGTCTGTTCAGAGGAGTAGGATAAGTAGAAATAAGGTTGATTGTACGATTAGGTTGCCATTAGAAGTGGGCGGTCTTGCATGGTCTGTTCAGAGGAGTAGGATAAGTAGAACATAAGGTTGACGGAAACCCGGGGACCGCGCCTACCTGATGAGCCCCAAAGAAGGGCGAAACGGTCGTGGGCTGTCGACGGATTTTCAGCAACCTTATCAGTAGTACATTACAAAGAGTGGGACAAGTCTTTTGTGAGGCTTTTACCGGCTGAGAAACTTTCGCCCACCGGTTGAACTTTTGAGGACTTATGGAAGAGGTTTCAAATCGGAAGGCTGAGTCCATACCGAGAAGTAGTCATGGTTAGTCTGCATCCTATAAATGCTGGCATGATCGATTCTCCACTGCGTTTAAGCACAAGGTCTAGTTACTATATGGTCGACTGTCAAGCACGTGAGTCAGTCGATCAGGCTTAGCGCACTGTTGAACGATCGATTCCATTCATCCCAAATTCAGTTTAAAAACACAATCTTTCCGCCGGAGTTAAAGTCTGGAGGGTTGCTTCGGATGTATCAAGCGAAGATAGCATCTCCAATCAACGAAACGACGAAATCCTACCTCTTTTTTTCAGTCTGAGCCTGCAAAATCTGTTGGGTTTGGACATAATGCACTACTCACTGGGTCGCTGAAAACTCTCTGCTGGGTTTGATCATTCATCTTCACTAAAGCATACATTCTTTTCTTGTGCTTGGAGCAATCCAAGCCCTTTCACTGCACAAGACAGTCACGTGATTTATCATGAAACTGGCAACCAGGCAATCGTTTGACCAGTTATGCTTCTCCATCATAAACAAAACTTTTTTTAGGGGAAAACTATGCATTCTAAAAGATTTCGATGCTGAGGTTTTGGTGAAGCTAACACAGATCATGCACAAGACTGGGCTCAAAAGAAACGTTGCAGAGCTCTTTCGAGTAACCTGTTCAAGATACTGAGTGACCGTTTCTCTCCTGCATGGTAGGAGTGACAGTTCTGTATTTCTTTTCAACAGCCACAAATAGTTGGACCAGAAAAACACCTTTATTAGCAACTATGGGATGTCCATATTTTATCCTGCTAGTCTTTACTGGAAAGCTGCAAATCACTGTACAGCATTTTCATCCTTACTGGGCATCATCCTCAGTAGGCATCTGCAAACAAATTTGCGGGTTTTCCGGGAGCGCACCTGAGCCCAGCTGAATTCTTTCGTTTACGATCTTTTCAAGCAATTGAATGTGCTGCATCAGGCCGCCTTAGGTTTCAGCTGGTCTGATATTTGAGCTATCGCGATACCCACGACCGGTTTCGCTCTTCCTGTGGCTAATCGGGTAGACGCAGTTTCCGAGTTTTCATCAACCTAATGTTCTACTTGAACCCGAATTGGACTGGTTTCGACAACACCAATCAATTTGTCTTTCACGGTAGACTCACCTGCATCTCTCCTTTATAAAAATATACTGCGATATCTCGAATATCGCACCAACTGTAGCATGAAGCGACCTTTGTGCAGCACATTCAGTTGAAGAATTTCACAAACGAGAGATTCAGCTGAGTTTCTCGCGGATGGTACTACGTTACTTGTAGTATCTCCTCTCGCGTTGTCATTGTGAAGTTCCTGATACCAACTTGCCGGCTGGAACAATCGCCTTGTTTATATTCACCCGTTTTTCGCTCTCCTACTCGGACTGCCTCATCGACACCGCTTAATTATAAATTCTAGCTCGTTTTTTGGAAGCCACATTCGAGTTTTGTCTCTATTTTTATTCCGTTTTGTTATGTTTAACACCCTTCTGTGACGTAGTATGATGTTGCTATTGCATTTCGAGTGTGCGGTAACTCGAGAATTGCTTTACAGGAAGCATTTATATTCTGATATCATTTATTTTTAACGTTGGTAACTAATACAAGGTGGCCAGTTCCATAGCCTGCTCTTTCCTTTGAAGATTATTGTAGGTCCACTCATTTGATATATCGGAAGATAGAAACTGTCGGTCGAAAACGGACATTTGTTCTCATCTGTGGACTCGGCTGTCATGTGAATAAACCATCCTTGGACATCCGGAAACAAGAGTTGTGCAGTGCACCCAGCCGAAGCTGTCATAAACGGGAGACTCAGCTGGGATTCAGCTGAGTCTCCTTTTTACACCACTTAGAAATGGATGCGTTTTGCCCCTTGGTGTTGGGTGGAAAGAGAGGTTGGTGTAGGCTCGGAGATTACGCCTGTTTGATTTACCCCAAGAAGCAGTGTTAAACCGTTGGTGGGCTGTCAAAGAGTTGCGCGTCAGGAACAGCTGTCGTCAGAGGTTAGCACACATAGTCCGCAAACGCTGTACAACCAAGCAGATACCGCCTATCCTGATTCAGCATAAAAAATCCACCACAAAATCATTAGGGATTCATAAAACACGCACCAGACGCCTTAGTTTTGTTGCTAAATTTAAATATTTTGAGGGTCGCGACTTTAGCAATCTTCTCGAATACTTAGGTAACGGTGTATATTACTGATGAAACGTGCGAGTAGCATCTAGTCAATGTAGTTTAAAGCACCGCGCCTCCATCTGAGCTGATTCATAAATTATTGCTACCAATATGTCACCGTGCAAACTCTTCAAAATCCAGGAAAGCTCAAGAGTGCCTTTCAGGAGTTTGATTTTCCCAAGAAGTTTGTGTATGAGGTTTTACTTTTAGTGTCCGATAGTTCGTATTTCACATCAAAGGACTCGTATACGAAGTCACATATCCCTTCATTCGTTGGATGAAAGAAGTATCCGTTAGGATCAACATCCCTACTGCGTAGATTGTGGTACATTGCATGCGGCGCTTGCAGTCCAGGCAGCTAAGATGGATGAAGTTTGCTCACAAAAACAGATACTGAACCACATTGGAAGGCCGAGGTTCATCAAGACAAGTTTGGTTTTTCTTGGTTCCGGAATACGCAAAGTAAAGCACCGTTATAAAACGTAATTCTCAGTCTTCTGTGCTCGAAACTTTTCAGAAGTACTCTTTGGATCTATGGTATCACTTCCTAGAAAGCGTTCATAGAAACGTACCCTGCCGGTCAGCGAACTGCGCGAAATGTGTCATCGATTGTGTTCTCCGTGATACCGTGCGCGACATCAAATTCGTGTATGTCGGTGGTCCAGATTTTCCCTTTCGGGGTTTATCAGGTAAGTCTGGTCACCTTACGTATCGCACTCTTTCTCCTAGTTGAATACAACCGCATGTGAATGCGGGCATTTAATCGCAAGATGTGACGCCTCAGGTCTTCAATCAAATCTAACGCACGATGACTACCTTCACAACACTTCTATTATAATACATTATTATTATATTGTAATATTAAACATAAGGTCGCAATGCCCAGAGTTCGTCTGAGGAACGAATTCCAAAAAGCGAAGTTTAATGCAGCGAGGTCTTGTTGATTTTTTTTGTGTTCGAAATTTCTTTATGAATTACTCTATGACAACGATAAATACACGAGTGTAATCATTGTTGGTTTTCAGGTGAACTCCCACGAAGACTGTCACGTGATCCAAAGTTTCAAACGTTCCTTTGCCTTGAGAATGTGTCCACGCGCCGCTGGTTCTGGACGATGCACCGGATATCCGTACTTGAAACTTCAGGCCTGATGAGTTTCCCACGTTTAGAGGTATAACTTCACTGTGTGCCAACGTTGACCGGATTCATTCCTACCGAGTGATTCTCTGGGATCATTTTCGGGTGGAGTCTGTGTGCTGAAAATTTTAAGTCGTAGTAACGACCGTTTGTGTCCTACAACGTGGCCTGTGTGTGTGTGTTCGGCGCGATGGTACCAGCAACCATATACCTTTGTTTGATCTCTTGTTTTCAGACCGATTTGGATCGCTTTCGAGCCGCGGCAACTCACTTTACTCCATCTATGGGTCTTAAGGTGAGAAAATGCTTCGAACCGACCGAAAAGTCATCTTTTTCGGTTACAATCAGGAAGATCAGATTCTTGAACGCCCGGAACTTTCTGAAACACCACCAAAATCGCAAGCCGGCAAGCATCCAGGCCACTCAGTCATTCAGTCGATTCAGCAAAAGCCTACGAGTGTCCAAGAACGCCTCAGAAGCACGACCGAATGTGATCAGCATTCAGGCATTTCATAGAAGGACGACCAATGTTGATGGGTGTTTTTTAAACGTCTATCAGGCAGCCTGTATCAATGTCAAAATGTCACAGCGCGGGGCCGTTGTGACTTTTGCGCTCGCACACACTCGCTTGTTGCTGTTGTGTTCTTCGTCGGTGAGTGCTCTTTCTGGCAGCAGGCACTGGAGCGCATCCACAGATACGGAGAAAAAGTGCAAACGACGTTCTTCACGTGAAGCGAACCGGAAGAAATAGACCCTAAGCTGAACCCAAATCCATGTACGCATTAACGCTCGCTGATCCACGTTAGCAAGACGCCTAAAACAGATTTAGCCTGACTTAGCTGATTGGTTTTCCTTCCACCTTAAATCTCGACCACCTCGTAACTTGGCCTGAAGAAGCTTCTGTGTGTCAAGAGCGAAACGCTGTCCAGCAATAAATCTACCGATGGTCTCCTAAACACAGTCATAGATGAGTCATGTGGTTGTTTTTTATGGAGTCAGTAGACTTTTTAATGGAATGACTCTTCAGGTTACCTTCATCCGAATTTTGATTGTGAATGCCAACAAGCGAATCAAATAGATTTCCCGAGAATAGTGCAGGATTTATGGATCTTTTCTAGCTAAGCCCCACTACCAATGCAAAAAGTGCATGTGCGGAAAGTTAAGCCCCGCCACTTTCTGCCAGCTCCAATTTATTGTACGCACACAATCTTGACCTATTTTTGATGAAAACAATTCCTAATCCGCATCTTGGCTCATTTTATGCAAAACTTTTCTCCGTTCAGACGTAAGAAAGAAATTGGTCTTCGAAAGGGAACTTGACTGGAGCGGTCTAGGATGGAGTTTAGGACAGTAATTCTGTTCATTTATTGCTGGTCCAAAAATCTAGCAAAAATTAGCTTTTGCTCAGAGGAGTTATCTGTTAGCCACACGACCGCTGTTGACTGAAAGAACTTTCTTCGTGAAGATTGCGCCTGGCGGCCTTTGCAGACTAAAGGGGTGTTCATGTATGCAGTGCCAGATCGAACTGCGGCCACTTTGATGGACATAATCCAGGCCTGCATCGCTCCCGACTCAATCATCATCGCCGATATGTGGGCATCATAACAAGGAATTGAAACGATGATTGACATGAAGCATACTCATGAAACGGTTAATCACACCGAATACTTTGTGGATCCAACGACTAGAGCTCACACACAAACCATCGAATCTCTTTGGCACGTCTACAAGATGCAGAATAAACGCCGATGCGGCACACACCAATCTTTGGTGGACAGCCACTTGCGTGGGTTCGTCTGGAGGCAAAGGCACCCAAAAACGAACCTTTTCATGCAAATTATTAAGGACATGTTACAGTTTTACCCTCTTCAATAAAAACTAAAAGTACAAATAACATATTCTCTTCTTCCTGATCTTTTCTGGGCGGCGGGGATTAATTTTCGGCGGGGCTCATCTGGAAAAGTTCTGAATTTATTGTTTATCCCATACCTCTCAAATCCTAGAGATTTAGAGGGTGAAATTGTCCTGCAAACTTGGCTAACTAACGGCATTTGAATGGTGTTTCAGAAGAATTTGTTAGAGAGTTTCTGGATTGGTAAAGCCGCCATTTTGGCACAAAGCTTTGTCAGGCCAAGGGTGTAGGTTAGTAGATTACCTTCGTCTTATGACAGACGAAGAACAAGTGAGCAAGATCTCTTCCGACTCGCACATCAGGTCAGTGTTGAATGTCCGTCAAAAGTCTTGTCGGTTAATGTGGGTGACTAGATCTTACGGTTGATAGTTTCAGGGTTTCTGATCTCCCTGTTCAATGAGCCTGAGTTGGGTGTCACTGGCAAATTTTGTCGGTCTCTGTGGGCTTTTCGGTGCTAGGACAGTTTGGTTAGGGCAGGTATGTGCACTTGGGATCTAAACAAGTTCTGTTGATGACTCATCTTTGAAAACTGTATCACTACGTGTCAACTGGACGGATCAGAACATCGTCATCAGTTCTACGCCTTCCATTCTAGTCAAACCTGAGAGTTTGATGAGTTTTACCGACTAAGCCATCAGTCGCCATATTGTGAACCGTTATGCCTGTCTCAAAACTTCAATCTTTCCTAGATTCATTTTGTACCCCGTGTCTAGTGTCCATCTCTCTTGCCAATTCTGGGTCTTTCATTCCTGTTCGATATTCATCTGTGTTCATTTACCCCTTGTACTCACCAATTCTTATGTGAAGTCCTCTAGCCGACTGTGCCTTTTCGACCTTGGTACACTCGCAGAAAATAATTCTGTAGACACAGTCCCGGGCACTATTCACTTGGGGGGTTGGTCCTTCGTTTGGACTTGAGTAGATTCACTGTTCTATTCGAAATCTCACACTCACGCAGCAGAATTTGTTTGCGCAGGAAGCAAAAACTTTAACCGTTTCCTATTGGTCTGATAAAGTCTATTCCGGTTTATGAGAGAACCAGATCCGTAGGGACAGTGGTTGTCTTGCTCCAGCAAATCGTTTCTTTTCAGGCAGGTGGCTTTCCGGCTTGAGTAGTTTGGGGGAGAGATAAGGTGTGGTGTGTGCTGAATGGCTTGTTAATGCAATGAAAATGTGTTTACTTGATAGAATCTTGCTAATCAAACAAGGCACTCTCCACAGCGGCTCCTGAGGCGCAAAGTACGCTATTGTTCCTGAATATCTTGTCTAGTGCATCAGCTACACACTGTTGTGCTCTGGGTTGATTTGAGTGAGGCCTTTCTTTGCTTTAGTGCCCACTTTGGATAGCTACAATGCGCTGTTGAGATCTCCGCCTGTGGCTTCTCGTACGTAAGTTGTAACTGACGCCCTCCTTCATCTGGATCACTGTAACGACATCATACCCTTCGTTGAGCAAGCTATTCCCTCTTCTTTGGGCCAATACCCTACCACCACATGTCTGTTTTCAGGAGATCCGGGCTTGGAGAGAAGACTATGCGAATCCTCCGTCTGATCATTCGCCAATCACCAATCACAAGCGAAGACTTGTTTACTTAACTTTGTTTAAATGGGATCATATACGCCTAAACATGAAACGGAAGCTAACAGTCACTCTTGATCATACTATTCCGGTCGCGCAACTCACAATAAGTTAGTCATTTGATCTCTTCGACTCAAAACCTCAACTGAAAAAACCTTTGTACAGCCCATTTCATCTGCATTTGAGGCGACATTTATATCGGCAGAACAAACTGCTGTATCTCCCAAAGAATCACAGAGCACACACCAAAATATCTGGTTTCCTCCATGAAATAACAATCAACTATTGGTCAGTCTTCAAACCCAAACCTAGCATAATCGACTTGAAGGCAATTACTTCCAGTGTGCTGAACAGAGTGGCGAGTTTTGGCTCAGGTCTAATCCTCGGACAACATAGAAAGCTTCTACAATTGCCTTATCCACCTGTTATCCATGTCTGTCTCAATGTATTTTTTCTGGATACACTGGATGATGGTCCACAGGCAGAAGAATGTGTGCGTATTGCAGGCATTCCTTCATTTCGTCCTGGGAAAGCTGTACTATACAACCTGCGAAATGACGCTTTCTGGAATCTGAGATCTTCTCATCCAGCATTATAGACAAGATCACGTTCTGTGACCCGTCTATCCTACACGAAGCTAGTCGAGGTCGATCAGCTGAGGAACAATGGATAACTGATCAGTCCCTACCCTATCACACCTGGTCAATACAACCGAGGTTTCACATTTGCCGTCTTATTCGTTCCTCCGTATTCTCCCTAATGTGGGAGGCTTGTCGGAGGGGCAATCCAGTAAATCAGTATTGCCGAAATGTATGGACTCCCTAACTGCACAGTCGTTGACTGTAGCAGACGCAAACAAGTCTGGCTCGTAAAGGGTGAATCCCCGGAGGCCTAATGCATTCGTACCGTGTAATCTATCAAAGTGATCTTCACCACAGGACTGAGAACATCCTGAGCGACAAACATGCAAAAAAGGTGATGCCTCAAACAGAAAAAAGAACCTTCTTTTGAGTGTGGTCGTAGTCATTCTCGACAGTACAATAGGGCGGCACATGCAGGTACATGGGGAAACGAATTACTTGCGGACCGCGAACTCATCAGCCTACTTGGTGAGACCGTTCGGTGCGCAGAATCACACTTAACCGTGTGAAGTTACTGTGACAGCAATGGAGGTGATGAGGCTTTCGATCGCACGCCTGACAAACACGAAGAGGCTAGCTGTTATCTCATTGCAGTGACCCATTGAATGCTTACGATGGGAAGCTTAAGCGATGCAAATATCTGTGGGTCGCTAAGGCGAACCTAAACCTAAGTTTGATTCAAATGGTACTGAAGTGATTGCCACATTTTTTTCGCACGTTAATCATCAAGGATATACTTGATTTTGTGCACAAGGCTTTCCGTAAGTACTTGTCCACTGGTTTACCTGTATGCCCTTACGCGATTTTGCAAAACTCGCCATTTGTATTCGATCATTTGCATAACACGGCTCATGAAGTTCATAAACTAACTCTGCTTTATTACACAGATTGTGAATTTGTGTCTGGAAGCACAGGACGCTTGTTTTCCAACCAGAAATTAGCACCGGTAAGTCTCAGAAAAGTGGCGAAACTCCTGTCAAATGCCTCGCTTACTGAGTGGAAAGACCTCACAAAGTGACTTATCCGGCATGATGAATAGTTTTGGACCTGCCCCCTTTCAATTCTCATTCGACATAAGATGACTCCCGCTGAACAGAATACACAAAGAAAATGAAGATCTGGACGGTCATGCCTTCGGTGAATCTCGCCGTCAACCTAATTTCCTGTGTACGTTTTTCTCTAAGTTATCTAGCTACGTATACCAAACTAAGTAGCCACTACTTTCTGCGAAAACTTTTGTACCCGTTGCAAGTTACTGAATTTCGACCGTATGGATGGTATTGGTTGTAATGGCTGTGCAAAGGACCACGTGACGCGGTCTGTGCCGCAGAGGGTGATTAGCGAAGCAATTATTGCACGCCATTTGCATTTGTTACAAGAAAAATTTCCTTACTTGATTGATTGCGACCAAGTCACAAACCGTGAACAGTTTTACTGAGAAACGTAATCCGTTCGCACTGCACCAATGTAGGTTTTTCTCCTTTTTAGAGGGTTTTTACGATGAATCAGTATTAGAAGAAAAAATACTCATCCGATCTGAGGCTTTCTCACAAGGGATTTATTGTATATTTTCGAAAGAGTGCGTCCACAGGAGTGGTCCTGTTTTAGTCCATCTTAATGGCTCGAGTTCATTATGAAGAGCACTATATAGTTAAATTCACTCATGAGACACGCCAAGTCAGAAGGCATCCATTGCTTTGTCTATCATACAGTAAATTTAAAAAAACTCGATCAAACTGATTCAAGAGCCATGTGAGAAATCTTTCAAATCCATAAAGATGGCTATTTTTCGCAAAGATACCGACACCCGACTTTGTAGGGCTCACGGATTAGTCGCTGGCGTTTCAACTTTCTACCTCAATAGAGACTTTACCGTTTTTCAAAGATACGAACTACGTTTGAAAAAGGATCCCGGAAATCCTATGAATGCCCTCAAAGTTCGGGCCCCTAAAGGTTGGTTAAACATGTCAATGCTGACATGAAATCAATTCTTTTCAATCTGCTGTGTCTAACTCCTACCCCACGGTGGTTTAGCCCTGACATGTTTAGATATTAGGTGAATATTTCCGTATTCAAACTGCATAAGGTCTGTTTGTACACGATCCAAAGGTCTGGGAATCCAGCTGGTTTACAAGTTCCACACAATGTTTTCAGTGCCCTTTGAGTTCAGCCGATATCGGATTCGAAAAAAAGTTGATTTTCATTTGATGCGTTTAGGAGCATCTCCAGAGGAAGAGATGTTATCCTTGTTAGAACGTTACAGCTAGTCTGTAACCTTTATTATTCTGCCATGGTGTGTCTTACCGGGTATGTGGTTGACGGATTTTCCAACATCTTCACGTTGGACAAGAAAATATTCACAAACTATCCGCAAAAACTGGTGATTTGTATTCGAAAGGTTTGCTCCGTCAATTACGCACTGGTTTTGCGAATTTTTAAACAACTGGGGCATCTCAAGAAAGACTTGATGCACAGCTCTATTGATATGAGAGATTCATCATACAGTGTTACAATACGTCAAGCATGAATTCGATAAATTCCTCATAGTTTAGTTTTCCGTCCAGGTTTTTGTCGTGCTTCTTGATCCAGTCATCCACGTTCTTGGTGTTGAGTTTTTCATCATGTTTCGAAAGACATTCCTTCAGTTCCTTAGATCTGAGAGTGCCGGAATTGTCCCTATCCGCCTGCCTGAACAGCTTACGGAGCTGCGCTTCCCTGTCAATGGAAATGAATGCTTGAGGTGGTACTACTTCTTTCAAGCTGTTAGTAGATAAAATTCCTTAACTCGAATGAGATCGCACAGGTGAGGTGTATTTAAAAGGCCCATCGAACAGTCAAAACCTACACAATTGATTTTTCGATTGTGTAAGAATGATGCATAACTAATAAGGCGATCGAAACAGGCCCAAATGAATCCACGGGAACACACAAGAATGTAAGCTGATACCTTAAAGTCTGCCTTAATAGTAAACGGGTCAGTGGACACTGAAATCCGTGAAAAAAAAAACACTTCCACCGATTCGCACGTTCCTATGGTGAAGTTTGTCCAGTGAAATCGTGGCACACTGTTCCAAACACGTGATTGGTTTACTCATCCATAACCAGACATCTGTTGTTCACCTTACTGACGAGCGCAGATAAAATGCCATATGGAATGTGCATTACTACATTCTAGGCTCAGTAGAAGTTGTCTTTGATAATGGTGTACTACACAGCAGTCAACCGTCGGAACTAGGGCTTCCCGCCATCACATCTTGTGTGTGTTTGTGTGTGTGTGTGGATGAGGCTCTGACACGAAAAACACCAGTGAAACCTACAACCACCAGGCGTCTGCTCTCTTGTCCTCAAGATAGTAAAAATTGTCGTACAATTGGTTCTCTTGAGCGGTACTAACTCCTTCCTCTTGAGCATTCAAACGGGACAGTCCTGCTACACCAAAGAACCCAGATACAGCAGATATACATAACTGAAGTGTCTAGGGAATAGTTAGTCTCTGTCACAAGACAAGACTTACGAGATACGATTCGGTTTTATTTTTCTGACTGCAGCCGCAAATTCATCTCTTGATATCCCACCATCTCTGTTCGCGTCGAACAGTTTCATAAACAACTGGAAGCGAAAAACGGTTTAATGTGGTGAAGAGTTTAACGAAACTGTCTATTTATTCACCTGTCATTTGAACACAGTCTGTTTTCTACAAGTATAACAATGCAGAAAGCTAAATAGGTGAAGCGATGAAGCTCTAAATGCCTCAGCAGTAGCGCGATCTCAGCTCGATGCTTCCTACTTTAGTGGTTTTGCCTGTATTGGGAGAACCAGCTCCGAACGTAACGGGGCTATATAACAGCCAATGAAACAACCGTTTTCGTTGAGACAGATTTCATTGGTTGTTCCTCACTCGTCCTTGACAGATGAGTTGTATTCGTAGTATTCACATTTGACCCGCTTGTACGCGACAGTGATCAATAGACCAGCCGGTTCGCACGTTCATTGACTTAATCTGGTTCGGTCAAGCGCACCGGGAGATCAGACGGCTATCCAATCCGGGTTCACGGTAATAAGAAGGTATTGAGGAGACTGTGGTCACAACAGTCTGCCCTCCGTGAGACCATATGTGTGAGCATAAATAGAGTGTGGGCTAATGCTGTGTAAAACATCAACTCAAATGACTTCCCATCTGTTTTTGAGTCTAGCTCAGCTAGATCTGAGAGAATAATCAATTTCAGTGAAGCCGTGATTTCTGTGAACTGAGATCACCACCGTAGGCCTTGCAACTTCGAAACTTTATTTACGTTCACGAACACAATTTTTCACCGAGTAAGTGGTTTAGGCAGTAAATGCCAACTGTTTGTGTCTTTCTGTCTCTCTGAGCAGCCGCTGAGCAGACCGATGATGACTCGAAGGAACGATGAGCACTGTTCAGAACTGCGGGTTTTGAAATTCACCCATTAGTGTAACCGCCTTTGCTTCCAACGGTCCCAGATTTACCTCTCATACACACCTGGCTGTAAATTTGACAATTCTTGTCATCCATTAGCTCCGGATGAGAAAACCTGGAATTGAGTGATGTTTCACAATGCGTAGCCTAATTTACACTCAAATTAAAAGTCATTCCATTGGTAGGGGGAGTTTGTTTGACAGGTTTGGCCGTCAATTTCGATTTCATTTTATTACGTAACTCAGAAGACAGTAAAAACCACTTCGCCTGACCCCAAAATTATATTCTCCCGAGAAACCACTCATTTTTAGCTGTTTTCTTATTTCCCCAGAAGACAGAACGTCGGTGGATCAGATTGAACAGTTGTTGGTTGGTCCACCTGGTTGTAAACCCTGCGCCACTACTCAGAGTTATATCGTCGCTGGGTGTTCGTGTAGCGGAGCTGGGCAGTAAGTTACTAAACGTGCTCGGAGCAGTGATATGCACGCGTTTTTGATAGCATTGTAACCAGGGCTGTCTGTCGGCACGCTTGGCAGAGGTAGCGCACGAAAGCTTGTATTCTGGTTGGTCTTTTAACCCATCTATCCAGCCGCCATTTGTCAGCCAGGGGTCACGTGAGCTGCCTTCTAGATCCCTCTGGTATTCGTAAATTAAACTATGTTTATCTGATTCCACAAGGCTCCTGTCCAATGGTCCTTTGGTTAATTATTCTGCTGAGTTGCTAAGTTGCTGGTCCCTTGAATTCTGGACGCTTTTCGACATGCTGTTAGAATCGGTCACGGAATCTGTCACAAGAGAAGAAAGTTAATTTCTCGTGGTGACCACTGAGTCTACTCCATGCGACACTTCATGGAAAGAAACTGCAGTGCTGGGCTGTAAATTTTGTCACTGAATCATGCGGCCGCAGCCAACTGGAGATCCATCAACAAAGATCAGATCGTGGAACCTGAGAAAGCTAAGGCCGAGGTCAATGGAAGTTGGCTGAGACAGGCACAAATATCGGGGATACCGACTCAAACAAACCAGCGTACTCGAAGGTCAAGTCTGGCTAACAAATTCGTCATTGGGCCGCATCGTACCGATTCGCTGTACGCACATGCACTAACGATGCCAACTCACCTGATAACGAGACATCTACAGCCAAGTTACCCAATTCAGTGAACATTTGGACTGACCATGTACACACTTTTTCAGTTTTGTATAAGATTTTGATAGTCGAAACAAAATTGACTTACGACTGCTTGAGATTCTTTAAATCCAAAGGCCACGAGGAACGACGAGACCTCCTTCAGACACACTTTTCGATCACGATTGGTATCTAAGGCATTGAATTCTGCAAGCAAGATCTTCCCGAATGCTGACAGGTCTCTAGAAGGAGCAAGACATGCGCTCAACATGAAGAAAAACACTTCGAGGGGGTACCGCAGGAAGCAAAAAGTGCGGAAACGCTCACATGTTTGCCTAGCATCCGAGAGATTCCTCGTGAACGATGTAGTTGTACTATGTGTTTAGTTGAGCAGTTTTAGAAAGTCTTAGTTTTACCATAAAAATAGAATGAGAAAACAATTGTTTATTTCAGTCACGAGATAGTTCATGCTTTCTCTAGTCGGATCATTTAAGTAGATAAGTTCTCATAAGCTTCTCATCACAGATGCAAATTCTGAATGAAGTTTGGTGGATACACGTTACGGAAGTCACTAAACGAGCCTAAGGATGAGTGATTCACACTCCAATGTCCGATTGCAGCCGACTGGCTACTGCACTACCCTAACAAGAACAACCCTAACACCCGGTCTGTAGAGGAGAACGTATCGATCGANCCAATATCCGATCACAGCCGACTGACTACTGCACTACCTTAGCAAGAACAACCCTGTCTAACGCTCGGTCTGTAGAGGAGAACGTATCGATCGACCGATCGATAGGGCTGTTCGCTTAGCTAGCCTCGTGGCTTACTGCGTTGGGTAATCGACAGTAGGTTGCCGAGATCAGGTAAAACGACCGCGTTTGGCTTGTAGGTGCACACAGCTTGTTGTAGGATGCCTGGCCTCGGTGAACCTCGGGTTGGCGAATCGACGCACTTGCTGACAGCGTATGAAGAAGTCTACCATACAATACAACAATCGAGGTACATGGAAAGCAGGATGAATGAGTGCACTTGAGTGAAGGAGATGCAAACGCCACAGTTGACGAGTATACTAGGTGAACGTCTTTTTTACATTCGTTCAAGGTTGAAAAAGATGTGACGACAGAGTATGCACTCAATTGCCCCCAGTCCGAGTGCCCAGCGATATTCTGCGCACCATTTTCGAGCGTGGGGTTGCCTTGAATTCGCCAGTAGGTGAATTGGTGGCGTACATTGAATCCGCGTTAGCGTGAGCGTTGTTGGGGCCGATAACAATGACTGTGAGTAGTACTTAATACAACTTATCAAAACATTACCGGCAATTGTACCCTACCCGGTGAAAATGTACCAAAATAAAACACCCTACAGAGGTATTGGAAGGAGAGCTTGAAGAAATTGCTGCAATGAGTTAAACTGTTCCTGTAGGAACTTGCTTCTGGAAGAATGACCTTAACATTTGGATATCTTAGTGTACTCATTGCTTTGAACTTTACGTTAAATTTATAATTTATGCTATAACAACAGCTATTCGCATTTTTGCGAGGTAGCTTTGGGAGCTGTCATATAGTTCAGTGCCTGGCTTTTACTCGCATAACTGGCTCTGCGTTTGGTGTTTCGAACCAACTTTAACCTTCTGAACTGGACAGATGTAAGTAGTAGATTTTCCTGTCGGGCTGTCCACTGTTGTTCCATTGTGATAGGTCGACTGAAGCCAGACTGCGCACGTGGAGTAAGGCCGAGTTCAAGATGTTTCTATGCCTGACACTATTTCGTATATTGAGAGCGCCACCAAAATTTCAGTTGATATGTTCGTAAAACCTCATTTTACTTTTAGGTGACAAGTTTCGAACCGGGCTCTAACTCAGTAGTTTGACGAGTTTGACAAAGTTATGCACATAATCCGCCTCACGATAATCAGTTTAGTTAGTTCGGATACCTTTGATACGTTCAGTAGGTCATGTTTAGGTCAAAATAACAAGCTACGAGGAAGTGGTGCAATTCTTCCCGGGGTTCAAATGTCAGTCCAATGTAACAATACTAGCATGCGTGAACAGCTGATGTAACCTCTGGGTTTGACAAAGTTTGTCAAAGTTAACCGTCGGAACTCCCAACCCAAACATCGTTACGGATTTCAGTTGTCAGAGTTCGACACTCAGCTGTCATTTGCGCGTATTATAACCTAGACTGGATCAAATGAGGTAAAATCACGGTCAACTACAGAATTCTGTGCGTGTATACTCCAGATCCGCCTTATTAATCGGTCCATCCTAAGCGGACAGCATGGGGTTCCACTGCCCGATTGTTTCTATCTACGTAGTCTCGTCCAGCGCGTCAAGTCTCTGACCCCGCTTGGGACAACTTTCTGTAGCCATTGGTATGCGGACCACAACGTATATAGGATAATGCTAGCTAGCCAAATGTGTGCGTCTTGGAGACGTCGCCTGACAGGTGCGAGCTACCAGAAAACCCTTCGCATGCACTGTGTGTCTCAGTCAATCTTTTGTCTACATATGACAATTATGAGCGACCAGCTAAGTTTTTACAGGGCTTTAAAACTTCCCCAATTTGCTCACTCTCCGGTCTTAATCCCTCAGTTTTACGCAGAAAAGGGCATTTAGGTAGATACAAATGCGACTCAGAGGAAACTGCACATGGGGGTCCTCGATGTGACAGGTCAATCCGAAAACACATGTTACCTCAGTAATCAAGATGAATCAAGACATGAAGGGGCAGCAGACTTTCCTTTCTAGACATCACTGACATGTTCATACAAAACCGCCATGTATGGTTGTCCGGTATTTCATACTGATGCCTGCGCATAGGTGGGATAACACCAAGCCAGATGTTCGATTTAACCTCGAACGAATAAGTTGAATGAGGAAACTAGCAGAGGTCATCACCTGGCCTAAGCACAACGGCGTTAAAATATCGATCGATGCGAGAAAGAAGAGAGAGAGAAAAGGGGACCGAGGAGTCGTGGCGTGAAGAGACGAGAATCACAATGAACAACCCTCTATGGGCATATTTAACCTATATTTTGGACTTCAAAGGATGTCTGTGCGGTTAGCAGGCGAGTGATATAAAGTGTGGCGGGTCGTCATTGTGAGTATTCTTGGGTAAAACTACAGCCATCTGGCTCTCGTAAGTTTCGAGGCACACCAGTCAAAACATCAAACTAAGGTTAATGCTTGGCGGTCGAGTTAGAAACAAGCGACGCACTGGGACTTGGAAAGCGTGGTTGCTGTCTATCTGATAGTTGTCGCAAACGTACGATTCGCAGAGGTCGATTGAAATTATTACAGGTCCGTTTGGGCGTGAAAACGTTGAAGAACAAAACATAAGCAATCATTTGTTTCCACCGCACTGGGACTTGGAAAGCGTGGTTGCTGCCTATCTGACAGTTGTCGCACACGCACGATTCGCAGAGGTCGGTTGAAATTATTACAGGTCCGTTTGTGCGCGAAAGCGTTGAAGAACAAAACATAAGCAATCATCTGTTTCCAATCGAGTTAGAAACAAGCGACGCACTGGGACTTGGAAAGCGTGGTTGCTGCCTATCTGACAGTTGTCGCACACGCACGATTCGCAGAGGTCGGTTGAAATTATTACAGGTCCGTTTGTGCGCGAAAGCGTTGAAGAACAAAACATAAGCAATCATCTGTTTCCAATGACCAAGAAGGGGATGCCCAAAGCATCATTGTATATGTATAAACGTGGCCTGTGAAGTTAGGCTGCAGCTGTTTCTGCCCACGGCAACCGAAACGTCGGATAACAACAACACTGCGCTGTGTTTAGACTCTAAAAATGTCACATTCTGAACCTAGTTGTGCGTGGCACTGTAGTACTAGTGCGGTAGATGACAGTAAATGTTGTGTCGCCACTTGCTTGGTGTGTACGTGATATGCTGGCACTCAGCTGCCAACAGTACATGTGACCCATTTTACTGGTCGAGGTGGTCGAGGTCTGGTCATGTTCTGACACCAGTTCGGACAATACGTTCGACGTTCTGCCAGTGTGGTGTGCCACTCATGGATGTCCGTTTTTTCAGTACATGCCTTAATACCAGACAACCATTGAATGTCGGTCTTAGTTCATCCGCCCAAAACGGGCGGTTAGACGCGCTCCTCAATTTCCAGCCCAAGAGTTCCATAGCTTAATCGCTCCCCGCTCGCCGAACGTCTTTCGCAGGTACAGTCATTTCTGCGGCAAAGCTAAACCAATTTGTATAAAGTTTTGTTGTTTTTTGTCGTTTTCAAATGCTTAAATGCATCACAATGCTGCCTTATCAGTCACGATTAATTCGTCAGTTCAATGAGCACAAATTCATTGTTTCTCACTGTGATACAAGATCACGTGTTTGAGCACAGCGACTTTCAAATGAGGAATGCGAATCTGGTGAGTCACCGTGAGAACATCTGTGCTCGCGAACACGCGTGTCTGAGTCACAATCCGGGCCCGATAAACTGACGAAAAATCGTTATCGACAAAGAAGCAGGTTAGCGCTTTCAAGCAAGTGAAACGTAAGAAAGACTTGGTCAAAGAGGGCAAGACTGGTTCTAGTGATCTATTGAGTGATTGGCATAGCTTGGTTATGGCATGCGGCACGGAGCGAATAACCACATAACTTGCACCGTCCAGCACTACACCACCAAACGTAATTGGATCCAGACTGCCTTGCACAAGGAGGCAGCTTCTGTCCACCGTCAAAGAAACGTGTTAGGCATTCCGCTCATTCCCCTTAGTCTACACGAACAAACAATTGTCTACGTTTTGTTGATCAACGATGTGGCATTGGAACCAAATTCAGTTGGTCAGTTGAGCTCAAGGTAGCTCAGTGGTTAAGACGCGAACGTACTGCCAGAAGGTTCGTGATACAAACCCATCTCTGGAGGCTCGACCGTCGCTATTCAGGCATGCCAGTAACTCAGTCCTCGTGCCTTGTTCAACTGACATGACAGCGAGTCGCCGAAAGGTTTCCACAGCTGCACCATCGATTGTCTTCCGTTATAAAGGCCTACTCACTGATATCAAATTCAAACTACATCGTTTGGCTCTTGTTAGGAAGGTCAGATTCCTGAAGATTATTCCAGATTACCCGAAACCTACTGACACCCCAAAACTCCACCAATCGTCGATCGAGTTCAGACAGTAGACTTTGAGATATATCGCGAGACAGCCTTTGTGCAAGGTCAGACAGTGCCCCCTGAACATATAGCGCGAGGCCGTTGCATTTTTCGCACTCACTCGTTTGTTCGCAATAAAGCCGTTGTGTTCCCTGTCGGCGAGTCTTTTGTTTCCGTCACTAGGCAGCTTTAATTCGACCGCTTTGTTGCGGTTGTCTTATTAAAATATCTGTATTTGTTGTTGGCAGTTTGGGGATTTGCACATCTCACTTTCACATCACTCTCGTTCGAACAGTTGTCCTCCTGTCCCAATGCAGTTATTCTGCGGTGTCCACACCGAAGCGGGAAAGCACTGGATTCGAGTTTCGCTCTTATTAGAGCTCATCAGTAATGTATGTCGTTGGCCGCACTGGGTTATCAACTTCGGACATCTGACATTCGGGGCAATCGTGTTGCCACTACCCCGGTACTCTAAATTCTACGTGTATCCGCTAAGATGACCTCCTAATTCACATTCCGGAATTCCACAACTATTCTCATCTTGTATAAAAAGGTGTATGCCTTTTTGCAAGCTGTTTATCACATGGTGGTCTTTGTTGACTAGATGTGCTGCATAGGGTCGCCTCATGTTTCACTTGGTACGACGCTTAGGATGCCAAAGTATATTTTCATGAGGAAACTACTCGTAAGGTCGCTGAAGACTCTGGGATAGTCCACGGCCGGGTTCGCTCTTTTTCGGGCTCATCAGCTGAACGTTGTCTTCGAGTTTCCGTCAAGCTTATGTTCTAGATGAACACAAATTGTATCTTCATAATGGGGGGATTCAGCTGAGTCTCCTGCCAAAACAAAATTAGCGTACAACTGAGAGTAGTTGGCAAATTATGTCCAATTCGAGAGACACAACTGTTCGGCGATTTGTAATGTACTACTCATAAGGTTGCTGAAAAGCCATCGACAGCCCACGACCGGTTTCACCCTTCTTGGGGCTCATCAGGTTCGCTTAGTCCCCGGGTTTCCGTCAACCTTATGTTCTACTTGAAACCAAATTGCACGAAATTAGCGAATATACACTAATCTGCAAACTAATTTGGTTCTTTCGAGAGACTCACCTGGACCCCAGCTGAATCTCTCGTTTATGATGTTCTCAGGCAACTGAATGTGCTGCACCAGGCCGCCTCATGTTTCAGTGCAGCACATTCAGTTGCCTGAGAACATCATAAACGAGAGATTCAGCTGACTTCCAGGTGAGTCTCTCGAAAGAACCAAATTAGTTTGTAGATGAGTGTATATTCGCTAATGTTCGTCGATTGTTTTGAATGCGTAAAAACTTCCATATGTTCGGGCGGATAACGTGCTTTGTGTGTGATGCCACAATTGGCGGATATTGACACAAATATTTCTAGCCTTTTCGATTCGGGCGTTGATCTGGTCCGTTACACCACCGTCGTAGCCAACCCAGCTTCCGAGATACGTATGGTGTTCCACAAATCTCTCCTAAAACTCTTAGGAGCACGTTCAAAGAATGTAAGTCCCGCAGCGTTGCACGTTTTCGGTGCGCAGCACATGCTAAAGCTTTTCGAGTAATGCCTACGCCACATGTTCTTTTTGGAAAATGAGAGCCTAAATACTCCAGGTCATCAGGGTCTTGCTGGGAGCGGTCTAAACACTGAAGTTTTAGAGATCCTTCTGAGTTGAGGAAAATGGGTATCCGGAAGGTCAGATTTCTGAAAGTAACCACTGAATGCCCGAAATCTACTGAGACCCTCAGCTCCATTAGATCTGACCAGACAGACAACGCCCCCTCAAAATGCAGCGCGTAACAGCCTTGTATAGAAGCCAAACAGCGCAAGACAGCGCTAGACCAAGGTCCGACATTGTCCCTCCAATAAATTAGCTTGAGGCCATTGTAATTTCGCACTCACGCTCTGGCACTCGCTTGTTTGCAATAAGGCTGTTGTGTACTTTCGGCGAGTTTTTTTCCGGCGCTAGGTACGGGAGCGGGAACAGCAGTCAGGTATAACAGTGAGATAAACTAGCCAGGTACCATTACTTATAGGAAGGTTTTTGAAGAATTTCCCATGCACTCTTACACCCAAAACATATGGGAATACAAAAAGCGTATGGTATTCACGAGCTTCTGGGGCATATCTTGTTGAAACGGGTGAAGCATTTGGCAGAATCAGACGCACCCTTCAAAGTCAAAGGACATCTATATGGGCATCGTTGACGAAGTGTACGGATATGGTTGTCCGGAGGCTAGCCGTCCATAATAACCGAACATCACATCACATTTGAACGGATTTCTCACGTGCAGGACACGGACCATACGAAGACATGCCGTTATTGGTCAGAATGCCAACCAATCCGGATCGAGCATCCTTGACTCGACGCTTCTCGCCACCTCAAGGAGATTCTAGCACGACCTTGTGGGACGCTCTGTGATTATGCCATAGATACAGTTGTAATAATTTTCCTTTGTCTCCATAAAGAGCTATGTAGAGCTACCGTGCCTTTTGCTATACCATAGTGGGCGGAGCAGGAAGCCAAGGGACTGATACAGAGTTGTACTACCGTTCAGCAAGACACAACAGTGGTCCAGACAGAATTCTTCCCGACGTTGTTTGTCATAATAAACACAAGTGACACAAGTGACATAATCAGCCTGCTAATAACGTGGGTAATGCTGATTCCCCTGTGATTGCCGAATTCAGTACAAGCAGCTTATTCAAAACTGTGCATTACTATTTTATACGTTGGTTGGAACAGTCTCTTTCTCCCTGCTAGAGGCAAATAAGTGAGATAACCACCGACTGAGAATTCCACTTGGATTTTTGAACTTGGGAGGTGGGAGTTCGTCATGACCAGTAGCTTCTTGACGCTAGAAGGGGGAAAAGGCATTCGCTTATTTCTGAGGCACTCACAGCTTTCAAGTTCACAGCCTGGTGGACATTTGCCAGTTGAGAATCCTATTGGGCCATTTCAAGTGACCAGTTGAATTGGTTTTGATAATCTTCAGCTTTCTTGTTCTTTGGAGATAAGCGAACCCTTCTCAACAGCAGTTTTCTCGCTCATTGGGCCTATTGTGCTGGGACAGTTAACAGACAATCCCAGAGTTTCTCCCCTACATCGCTTCAACCTTCTGGATACACCAGGCCCCTCGATCCACTCAGACTCGCTTGCTCCCCTCAAATCTGACAGTTTCTCGGATGGTGCTGTACTGTCGACTGGGAGGAATACGTGTCCAATCTTGGAGGAATTTTAGAGACCCAGTAACAAGGTCTAGTTGGTTGAACCATTCCACAAGCAGAACACCGAGTATCTTTCAGGGTTGCGGACGGTACCTTCTAATAAGAGTTTACATCGTAAGATGTGTGTTCTGAAAGCGCTGGCAGGCTTCACTTGAGGACCGTAGAGCCTCTCAATAGCCAGGCGGGGTGTGTCCATCTTACGTTACCTTGGGAAGATCAACGAGAAATGGCAATGAACAACTGACTGATCGGAATCTACGTAGGTGGTCCAGAACTGCCGGCAGGTAGTGAGTGGTGCGCACCACTTATAGCCAATGGTGATGTGGTCTGTCCGCATTGGAGATTAGTTCGCATGCGGTGGAGGGACACCATCTGGTCAGACAAACACAACAATGTCTGAGCTCGTAGTTCCCCTTAGAAAGGCACTCAGAGTGGAATAAAGACCCTCTTCTAGGGTATCAGATCCATAGTGTGTTGTGGTGTAGATAGATACGGTGAGAAGACAGCAATTACCTGTATGCTTATGGGGTTTGCTCACAAATGTTGCCAAACGAACCGTGCGGAGACAACTATCAGCCGGCAACCACTCAAGCAGATATTCTTCACCTCGATGACTTGGAGCAATGCCAAGGCCAACAGAACCAGCCGCAGTCACTTCTGGATCACCACAGGTGCGCGCCAGAAGTAAACAGTCGTTTCAGGGAGTCAGCACCATCAACAGAAAGCGAGTCCCGAGTTCAAACAAGTGCAATCTGTTGTTACCAGGACGGCCAGATTCCTGAATGTAACCTCAGAAAGTCCGAAACCTACTGCTCCACCAAAATCTTAACAGAAAAGCCAGCAAGCATACAGGCCAGTCAATCATCCAATCAATTCAGCAAAAGCCGATGAGTGTTCATGCACACCACAGAATCACGACCGAATGTGATATGCTTTCAGGCATTTCATAAAGGCTCGATCGATATTGATGGGTGTTCACTAACGCCTATCAGGCAGCCTGGATCAATATTAGAAAGTCCCGGGGCCGTTGTAACTTTTGCTCCCCGCACACGCACTCTCACTCGCTTGTTCGGAATGTAGCTGTTGTGTTCCCTTCTGTGAGTCTTTTTTTCCGGCAACCAGGCACCGGAGCGGGTCAGCAGCAGATACCACAGATTTACGAATCAGCAGATATAACAGTTGTTCAGCCTGTTTCAGAGTGCAAACAATAAAGTTTACCGGATGAACTGAGCGTCAGGGTTTGAGGAATGATCTTCAGGGATGTACTTTCGTGGCGAACGGGCTGAGTGTATATATTAGACCTGATGACAATGGGCGGGAAACAGATCTGTTAGTCCTTAAAAATGGGCGAACGGAGATGCTATTGGCGATGGGACAAGGAGAAGAAAAGCGAATATTGTGAACACGAATCGGGAAGGCTCTAACACTAGCTTGTTGCCGCTTATCTGTCTTGCTGTATGCAACAAGTGAGGCGACCCAGCTGATGTTAGCACTCAACAGCCAACGTGGCATTTGGGATGGAATACTCCTAGCGCAACACCATCTAGACAGAAGGATGAATACAGACCTTGACCAAAGCCTTTGACTCAAAAGCCTAACCACAAGGCTGCGGTGGTTTGCGGGGGACTGTCAGAGGAGCCTAGGTTTTAATGGAGCATATGGCCATACATGTTTCAACTCCCAACTTGGGGGACCGGGAGAATGTTTTAGGGTTATATCTGACTGCTTTTCCCGCTCTAGTGCTCAAGTGGTTAGAGCGCGAATTTACTGACCGGAAGGTCCGTGGTTCGAACCCGACCTCGGCCTCTCGACTTCGCCTGTCTAGGCTTGGGCAACCTGGTGGTATCCCAGCTCTCGTGCTTCCTTTGGGTAGCATGGCAGCTAGGCACCGGAAGGGTGTTACAGCTGAACGATTCGACTCGATTCGTTCAGTGTGTGGCGTGGGTCACCAGACACCTTATGCATACGCTATGAGTATCGACTGTGTATTCACCGTCCTAGCTTAAGGGGATCGTAAGTGACTCCCCAAATGTGTCAACATTTCACAGAAATAAGTTTTCCTAGCAAATCCTAAAAATTTAATACCTATTAAATGAATCTCCAAACATAACGACCAGATTTAAAGGGTTTTCACGAAACATGGTGGGAAATAATGGTAGAAAAACCACAAATGAGAAGTACGAACCCAGGAAGCATGAATGAATCCGGCTGTCTTTACCAACTCCAGAGTAAGATGAAGTCTTTTAAATGACAACAAACAAAAAGTGAGTCATGTGTCTGTAATAAGTCATGCACAGGTTGAGATCGATTCGGTGCGCGCGATTCCAATACTGCTCCCTTGTGTGTTCTCCTCAGCCTCTGAAACTCACTCGATATCAAGCAATGTTGTCGGAAAACACACACCTTCTCGCCAAACAAATTCTACAAAAATCACACCTCTGCAAGCCTACTCGGTTTTAGAAGCCAATATTTGATGAAGGCCTTATTGATCAAGCCAAGCCAATGGAAAGTAAGAACGCTGCTGAGGTATTGAAGGCTTCGTATAAGTGGGAAGACGCGAGGCGGTTGCTTAGGCTGGTGGAATGAACTAACTAGAAAAGGAGTCAAAAATTAGTGACAACAATTCCGATGATTCACACAGATTGTACTTGAAACGGGTGCATGGAATGAACGACTGACCAATGATGACGGAGGCTTCATAAAGACTTCACAAAGACCATTCCAACTGAATGATGACATTCCGTGTTTCAAAGACCTTACTACAAGACTGCCAAAAATCAGCGGCCGAGAATGAGGGGAGAAGAAAACCACTTGACATGTGAGGCTGAGACGGGTTTTTTCCGATAGGTTAGCATTTACTTTCTGCGAATGCAGATGTTTCTGAAAATCAGTCGTCAGTTCAGTGCATAAAATAGGGGAGATAATGAAATAAGTATCTGAGGTTGGCTACCGAATTAAAAACACGAAAACCAGGATAACCATTTCCCAGTGAACCCAAGTCGCGTCTATTTCGTTGCTTTTAGGTGGTCTAGACGGCGGCTAAACGACCAATTGATCGATCCGTATCAAGTGACCTAGGCAGACAAGTTTTAACAGTATTGAATCTGGTAATCGTAGTGCAACTGCTTTGGCTATACGCAGGTGATACTTTCGGATCGATCCTGTCAATGTACTCTGTACGACTCGTGTGTATTGATCACGTGACCGTTGCTAACGCTATGTGAAACAATTCAGTCTTTGACTATGCCCCCGAGTTTAGTGATAGTTCGGCACCAAAGTTGTTTGTTCATTTTCTTGGCAATTTCTGGTATCGTGCCCCCACAGTGTGCCGCTGAATAACAGCAAGAGGACGAATATACAACCATAATCCTAATGATGACTGGCATCTTGCTTCCGAGTTGAGCAAATAGTGTGTTACAGACCAATAAGGCGAGGTTTCGGCCGGAGACGTGCATTGTAAGGAATGAAGTAAACGGTGCTGTGTCTGTCGTCGGAACGTCTTTATAGGGTAGGCTGAGATAGATGGGCTTCTTACCAACCGTAATGACAGACGATAGGTTAGGACATACTTGGCCATGGGCCATGGCGTGTACATCAAGGTTTGATCATACCTGAGTGAAAGCTTGTGTACAGTCCTGTGAATTTTCTGTGAACGAACCATTGAATTGAACCCGTGGATATCCTGAATAAGTTAACATCCGTTAAGTAAAGAGGGTTAAGTGGGTAAAGAGGTTGTAAATTTTGGTTTCAGATGTAAACTGAATGACAATATCAAGTTGGTTGAAACTGCTTAGCGGAACATCTGTGTATTGTGAACACACAGATGGCAACTGCACATCACCGATAAAAATGGGCACATTTAATCTCCCTATTCACTCGTTCAAGTTTGCTAGAAAAAATATCGTCCTGCGGGAGGCTCAAGAGGGGAGCTGTTAGCGATTCATCGTTTTTGTGTGATAAAATATGATTTGAAGTTGGAAAGGTACTTTAAAAGTTCAGTAAATTAGCAGTTCTACAAAGAGACGTACCGGAGTAGGAGAGTGTGGTCCGATCAATAAATGTAAACATATATTAAGTTTCTAGACCCCATGAGCGAAGCTTTGTAATTAAACCTGACGTCTTCTATCAGCTGTACAAACTCCAAAGTACCACGAAGAATCGCTGACATTAACGCTAACGTACAGTTTCCAAGGGTTCGACTAATCACTGGATAACTGTGGTACGAGGAACTTCACGAAACCAAAAGGGGGCCATACTTTACAGAGGAAACTAATCACAAAGTAGCTGAAAATTCTTCGACAGCCCACGACCGGTTTCGCCCTTCTTGGGGCTCATCAGGTAGGCGCATTCCCCGGGTTTCCGTCAACCTTATGTTCTACCTGAACCCTAATTGGACTGTTCTTGAGAACTACACTCATTTGCAAATCAATTTGGTTTTCATCTAATACTTCATCTAATACTTCGATGTAGCCTCTCTTTTTAACAAAGCGTAGAAAAGGGATCGAACTGCGTCTCACAAGAACAACATTCTGGTATACACACGAATTTATAGCTCTTTATGTGATCAGCAGTACCCCACTTTATGCGTTGTTGAGTATTCAACTATCTGAGCGAATCACACTCATTTGCAAGCCAGTTTAGTTTTAACCGGAAACTTAACTGAATCCCAGCTGAATCTCTTGTTTGAAGATATTGTACATAGTTGGTGAGATATTCAAGATACCGCAATATATCTTCATGAAGGAAACTACTCACAAAGTTTCTGAAAAAACTCTTTGGCAGCCCACTGTTTTCGAGCCAGTGGGTATCTCTCAAGCTGTTTCACTAGGTTAGGACGGGCTACATGCACTGCTCACCTTCCACGAAAATCGACCTCAAGTTCTTTCGTGTCAGGACGCGCCCAGACGTGGAAAAAGTACATGCACAGAGAGTGACGCATTCCCAAGGTCACCATCGGTATGACACGTCCGGAAAGTAGGTGAGTTGGCGGCTCTCACCAAACACGACTTAGCAACCAGCGTAGCGGGCCTGATAGCACTCACGACCGGAACATCGCCATTGACTATACAGAACGAACAAGTGAACGACCATATTTGGCCATTTAGTCCCCCAATATATTTACGAAGACGCTCCGTACGTTTTGTCCTGGCGATACAGCCGTCTGCCCAGTTCTCTGTCTTCTCCTATTCGCGTAGTCTGGGAGGCTCAGTTCAGGCGTAACCAATAGACGGCCACCCACAATACCACATTTCGAAAATGGAGCAGCCTAGTAACAGTATTTCCTGCTCAGATCCTATGGATAGATCTGATACGACCAACGCAACCTCGGTGAGATATTTCACAAGATGTTCTTCCAGCATACGACGATCGTTTCACAAACCATAGGTTTTTGATACAGTTCGTCGCTAATATTTATCCCACACTACTGAAGATTTCTTCTTGGTGGTCGTTGGTGAGGAAATAATCTAGAAATGGAAACGGTTTGGTTTGAGTTCCTCGGAAACTTCATTGAACCGTTCCGATTTTCTTCAAACTTGGAAATGTTTGATTCGAAAAATGGTGCGTGGAATAAGCTACAGGGTAAATACGGAAATTAGAGAGTCTTGAAAAAGATGTCGTAGGGGTATCTCGAGGAGTGAAGGGCGAAAGGGTGGAGACTGGCGAAACAGTATCCTACCGGGTGTGTCAGGTTTGAGCCTGACACTGACGGGAGTTTGGTGGATGGAACAGGCAAGAAACCCCAGCGAAACGCACAAACATTTTAGTTCAACTGATATCCTCAATGATGCTAAAAGTAGTCTTCACATCAAACCGATATCATCTGTAGATGACCTTGATCTCAAGGGGGAATTTGAAAGTCTTGTTTCTATTTACTGTCCAACTGAACGTGTTGCACAAAGGCCGTAACATGCTTCGGATGGAAGGATATTTAAGATATCTGAGTGTTTTCCGGCGCACTACCGGTGAAAGGAAGAAGGCCTCCGCTGCGAAGTTATTTATCAAGAAATGCCAACTGATCGGCTACAGATCATTGGAGAGGGGAGCAAAACTCTCATATGCATATTATTTACAAAAACTGGACATCCGTCTTCTTCTGAACGCGTCTTCTTCAACTTTCCTGGATATTCATTGACTCCAATGATTCCTCGCTCAAATCCAAGCAAATGTTACAAAGTGACTCCACAAATTCCGAAACAGATCTCCCCTTTTCAAAAGACACAAAGCGAAATTCCACGAACAACACATACTGCTCGCGTGCCTCCCCATCAGTAGTATCACCATTACACCGGTTTCACTCTTCATGGGATGTGCTCTGGGTGGTGGAGATTCGCTCAAATATTGAGTCCAATGGAAAGTGAGACAAACAGTGTGCTATCAAGTGTTTCCATTGACCTTATAAATAGTCTTTTATTTGAGATAATATTCAGAGCTTACCTGAACCGGATGGCCTCTGAGTGGGTTGGTTTGTATGAACAGTGACACCTTGGCCATTGTTAACTCAACTGCATTCAATTCAACAAGTTGTTGCCGTTGTTGTTCATTGATTGTCCTGTTTATAAGAGTTTTGAACAATTGTGTAGAGGAAGGGTCCCATTGGGAAACGAATCGGGGGTTGCTGTGAGGCATCTGCACCACTGAGTACCAAAAACGGACCCATAACACACCAGCCTGAATGTATTGCTTTACAAACCCGACGCAACCGAACTAGAGAGGCGTAGTACAAATTAACAGGAAAGCACCTAAAGGGAGCATTGCCATCCACCTGTGCAACTCGCCCAATCGCGAGCACGTGAGACAGCTGTATGGACCAACTGAAGGCAAACAGATTGTAAACTTCGGTTGGAAAGAACCACGAAGGATAACAGACAAGCTGTGGACGTGACACAGGGCACTAGCTACGTGGGGTAGAATGATATGAACGCAAAAGCGCAGATGAAGGATTAGTGACTCCCAGTCGGTGAAACACCGACCACTCCCTCCATCGAAGTAAACGGGGCTATAAACTCTTTGATGTTCCCGAAGGCAGAGGGTCAAGTTCACCATCAAAACACTTTGGTGGCATTCACTTTCTGATGCAAAATGTGTTAGCAGCTCTAAAGACGCCATGGCGGACTTTTGGTCAGCTTCACTCAAACTTGTAGACATCCTTCCAACAGGAAGGCTGGAAATTCCAGCCTGTTAATCCGAACATATTTATCAGTGAAGAATGATTTCAAAACGCTAATCCAAAGTCCTTAACACACGAGCAGTAGAACCAACAATCTTGAAACAGAGAGTACTGTTCTTTGTTTAGTGCATTCTATTCCTGGCAGCGCGCATGTTCATACCAAGCGTTTGGCTGACTATTTCCAATTAAAGGTGACGTCATAACCGGAAGGTGGCTATTTAAACCGGGTGCTTGTCGGACAATTGAAAAATTGTTTCATATGATGCCCTAGTCCCGCTATGTAGCAACCACTCTAGTTTATGGTGTTCAGTCGACCCTTGTGATTGTTCCTGGGACGTCCTTTTTGTGAACCACACTTTTCCTAATGCCTTCTTATTACCGTGATCCCCGGTCTGGATAGCCGCTCGATAGCCTGATGCGCTTAGCCAAACCGAAAAGCCAATGAACGTGCGAATCAGCTGATCTATTGAACACTGACGCGTAAGGGCGTCATGTGCAGCCGAAGACGGGTATTTTACAAAGCTCATGTAGAAAATTCTAGGCGGGCCAAAAAGTGATGCTGAAAGTAGAACTCATCTGTCAAGAGAAAGTGAAGAACCGCCAGTTAAATCTGCCTCAACGAAAACGGTTAATCCATCGGCAGTTGTGTAGTCCAGTTCTCCCAATAGTCCTTGTCTAAAGATCAGCATATTACGTTGCAAACGTGTTTGTTCCACACTTTCATCTGTTGTGCTACCGTATGCAAATGTGTTTTGATGGCCACCAGCGACAGTGCTCCCTATCAACTATTGGTTTGACCACCAAGTTTGTTTGTTGATACTCCCAACTGTTGTAATCTCCGGATAGGCTGATTCGGCCGACCCATTGTTGCTCTCAGCTACCATCGCTCTCAAACGATAATACGAATAAAAACACTTCCAATATGGACGACGTGTACTACTGATACGGTAATGAGTAGTACCGCCCCTATGAAGTTCGAAATAACTCGTATGCACCTGAAAGTTCGTTGTTCTAAAGTGGCGAGTTCGAAACGACCTGCAATCTCATGAGATTCGCACCGCTGCTGGTTCCCACAAAGGATAAAACAGCCATACAGTGTTTCTCTGCTTTTCAGCACACAGTGGCTTAACTTACAAGATGACAACTCGATTGGGACATATGCTTTTGTTGCAATTTGCTTTACTACTGACTACAGCAAACCTAAAGCGGACCCGATCACGCCAGTTAGAGACCTCCTTTATTTCGAAAGTGACGCTCATAATGACACAGAAGGTCCAGTAGGAAAATGATCCAGTTATTTAAGGGGATTCGGGTGTCTTCTGGAGCAAATTTGTTCAATCGCGAACTAATGGACATGTATTGACGATCAGTGTATCAGCTCTAGTCTTGCAAGATGCTGTTCGTTGGGACACCGGCTGATCAAGCAATGTAAGTCAATGCTTACGCGAGAATCACTCCAGCTACTATCAGTTACATGTTCTGCATCATGCGAACAACTAAGTTTTGCTAAGATTAACGTGCAAACCTCACCAGGCCTTCAAATGGAATTCTCATTGCTTTGGTGCTTTTCAGGTTTCTCATTTGGACAGCAAAAATTAGGAGCCTCCGCTTGACTACTCTCAAGTAGTTAGACTTTTTAATCAAATAATTCGTAGGGGCTAAAGAACTGGAAGTCACCTTACTAATCAAGTCTTCTTTTTATTGGGACATGATATAGCCATCGGTTTGGTCACTGACTGAATAGGTGGGCCAAAACTCACTCTATCGTTCTACCTTAGCCCTGTGCGCTTAATTCAATCGCTCTTCATGGCTTTTATAATCACTCATTCACCTGTCCATTTGTCGGTTTGGAGAACGTTATCGTACTTTTTTGGCATTTAAACTTACCCCTGTACTGAGGGAGGTAAAGTTAGAAGTGCCAGCACATTGATTATCTGGTTTTTGGTGAAAACTGGTTTCTACATGTGACCTCCACAGCGGGTTTATGCTTTGTTCATATTATAGGAAGGACTCAGTCGAATGAACGATTGCACACATTCTAGCCTTCTGAATTCGGTGCGGTTACACAATCGACAACCGGTAGATCACCTTGCGTATTTCCTGGACAGGTCGATACTTTCAGCGGAGACTGGAAAGAAGTTTCTGCTAGTATCTTCGGTTCGCGTAGGCCGATTTTTCTCGCTGACTGTTTGATCAAAAGCTTGATATTTGTTGCGTATTTTGATCATAAGGCTTTCTAAAGTAGCTACAAGCTTTCGCGAAGTTTCTTCGTTGATATTCACCCCTGGGTTTGGTCACTTCGCTTTGCGAGGTTTTCTGTTCTTCAGAATGAGGCTTGGTCGAGAAAATGTCAGGGTAATTTAACCGAACGTAGGAAGACAGCACAAGAACATCTACAAAGTGTCTTTCAAGTGGTGAAACAACAGTTGTACACGTCTCGAGAACTTGGAGGACGATCGAGTTGAAATCCTCCTTGAGGAAATCGAACCCTACTTTTCGATTACGAAATCACTCGCACCGCTGCCTTTACCGATTTTATTTAGTTTTGCATATAAATCTGGCATGCTTCTCCGTTGTCGACCTATGCGCAAGAATGGCTAAAGGGTCTAACACAACATATTGCCATACAATTTACTGAATCATCACGATTAAAGCAAAGGTATGATTTTCCTCGTGGTAGATCAAGCTGAAAGGAGGGCTGATAAGAGAAACCTTTCAGTTTCGTCTGCCATCAATAACTGACATGAAAACCGCGTCGGGATGTGAAGGAACACAAAAATTATCTCAAAGTTTGATCAAACACAGTGCGTGATTACAAAACATCCAACATGAACGTGATAAATTCCTCATAATTTAATTTTCCGTCTTTATTCTTGTCATGCTTCCTTATCCACTCATCCACGTGATTGGTGTCCAACGTTTTATCGTGCTGCAACAAGCATGCCCTCAATTCTTTTGCATCAAGTTTACCGCAGTTTTTCTTGTCTGCCTTTTTGAACAGCTGGCGGAGCTGAGCCTCTCTAAAAGGCGAGAGTTGAATTACACAGAATCACGTTACTTTTCAGAAAATGAGTAGTGTAAACACGAAGTGAAAATGATTAGACTCGCTTGATACGATGCTACCATTTGGACCTAGTCTTGATTCGATTAGAAACTGTTTGACTGTTGCCACAGTTCACTGCATCGTTCAGAATACAGAAGAACGAGTGGATATGATTGCTCTTTTTGGGAGGCCCTTAACAGTTGAGCAAGAAAATACAGTCATGACTAGAGGCCTTCAGATTTTCATACCGCGCTTCTGACGAATGGGACTAGGTGAATTGATGAGTGTTGGAGTGAACAGGATCACCCGTATAAAATGTCACTAATTAATTGGAAGACAAGAAAGATGGCGACTTGAATTTGTGTGCAACATAATCAAAGTAACAGGCTATCCTATTTGTTATTACTATTAACTATAAATACAATTAATTATGCTATGAATTATAACTTTATTATTATTATTATTATTATTATTATTATTATTATTATTATTATTATTATTAACAGAATAAACGAACGCAAGCCCATTAGCTGAGGACACGACCCAATATCACTCGCTTCGGTTCAAAAAGGTAGAGAAGGACCTCAGTTCGATTGGAATAATGTCCTGTCAGCTGTTCACGCTTAAGTAAAACGAGAACTTGAGTTCACTGAAGTGTGGTACTCCACACAATAATCGATCGACGTACACATCGATATCCACCCAGTCTATCAGCCACTAGTAACACAGTCATTGGAATCTGAGCCACATGAAAGAGCGAACGGCCTAAAAACAACCAACAAACCAATAGAATCAAATGGAAAGCAACTAATAATAGCAGGTTACCCCACCAACTATTCAAAAAGAACAAAACCAGATCACAGATCAAGGAGGACACGGCCCAATCACAAAGGAAGAGCAGAACTGCCAAACTGAATGCACCCAACGAACCAACGAGGTTCAACGATAAGTGACCACAACGCAACTCAGATTCCAAGCTGATGGCAAGCCAAATGACACAAATGCTAACTTCGGAACAAACGGCCATTTGAGAGTTATTGAATACTCTTTAGAGACGAAATAAGTAGAGACAGATGAGGAGAACTTTAACCATTCAGCCCCGCACTGACGGTCTCATCTCGATTGGTGATGAAACGTCTGCAATCCAACTGCCAATTTGGACAAACAAACTGACAATCAACTACCTCTCCCCGTAACTGTTTAGACGTGAAGTGAGGAGTGGAAGGAGAAATACCCTGTATCGGTAAAGTAAGCGGCCTTTTAGTGTAACTTCCTCCTCTACGAAACTACATGCCGTCTTACCGGATACTCCTCTACTGGTTACATTTTAGTCGAGATCCAAAAGTTCGTGCACAGTGTGGAAAAACCACTCCAGTAAACAAAACAGTGACGTTTTCATACATTTTTGGCAGTATTCCATGTGCACAAAAACGAGAAATACTGTAATATCTCTAGTTTATTTTAGGTTTGCTACATCTGACTGTGTGCAATTGCGGAGATTTGTGGAGCTGCTAATCACATCATTCTCCTATGAACAGTCTTCATTTTGCCCGGTCATTGTATTGTTGTAAACCAACTGGAATTCTCTTGCCGAGGGACATAAGGAAGGCTGTTAAAACACGTATGACATGGACACAAAAATCATGTTACATCACATCTAGCAAGCACATCCCTACTAAATATAAATAAACAAATAAATAATAAATAGAAATAAATAATAATAAATTAATAAGGTAATAAGTAAATAATGATAAGTATGTAGAAAGGCAGCCCATGCGAAACAGCAAACAAACAACCCCGAAACAACCTTCGAAAGGTGCGTCATTTCAAGATCAGCACACAGGTGAGCCTACCTGTTTCAATCAAAGTTACAGATAAATTGAGTAATACCCTGGATAGATTGATTATCATAGATAGATGAGATGCATGCTTTAAACTGGGCTCCCCTAGATTGCCCAATGGTGATTGTGTGGTGTCTACTTGACTCCCTAAAACATTCGGAGGTTTGAACTTCCACTTATTATTTCCCCAGACTAAAAGAACGGGTGACTGCCCGAGTCTTCAGTAACTTGTCTTCTGTCAGGGCCTCACAAAAGACAGGATAAAGAACGATAAATTTTAAGCAAACCGTATGGTTGGACCGTTTTGTCTATCACCTCATGATGTTAGGCCAAACCCGGAGGTGCACATTCATCGAAAATACTGAGACTGTGCACACGGAAAAAAAAGCTGGCCATGTCTTGGACTTGTTTCTATGCGCGCACTGCCCTAAAGGTCAAGGGAACAAGGGGTTAGGACCAATTCATATGCAAATGTGTGTGAGTTGCTGTAGAAGATCTTCACAAAATTCAGTTCCCGCTGATAGCAACCGTACAACAGACGTTGTAGCGACCCAGTCACCCACATACTTGACTGTTCAACTCACAGTCGCTCACTGGATCGCGAGGCTTGTTTTTTCCCATACGCACAAACACGTCGCATTAAGCTGACTCATCGGACATCGATTGTCTGCACCGCCTAGTCAGCGTAGCGACCAATCATGTGACGACGCGCCCACGTTTACGCACTGGGACCTACATAAACGCAAACCGAACCCAGTCAAGGCACAGACTCGCGCGTGCGCAGGGAGTATTTGTAGCGGACATTTCCATGTCCCCTCAACCAACTTCACTTAATTTGTCCAGTACATGGGTGTTTACTAGATCCTACGACTTACCTGCTACACAAGCACACAAGTCACGTGACAAACGCCGTTCCACCCGCAACCTTGACCGACTACAAGTCAGTTCCTGTTTAGTACGCACGGAACGATTCATATTTTATACACACATCAAACTTTCCTATATATAGGAAGTGACAACACAGTCAACACGCACAGACTCGCGCGTGCGCAGGGAGCAAGACGTCAACCTCTCCACAAGTCCACGGACAATCATGGAACACGTGTAGCAGCCAAACTGCGGAGAAAACACGTTACCGCCGTCCGGACTTTCACCAAGGGACTCTCACATACGATAAGTTCCTTTATTGACTTGCTCCCATTTCGCATTGTATTCATTTTTATACGTGCCGCAACCACACTAAAAAACTTCTATTAGTGCACATTCACCTTCTGATTTGTATTATGGCTGTCGCCACCTGTGCACTAATAACGTCTTACAGCCTGTTCAGGAATCAACAGTTAGGATGTCGTGGGCTGTCGAGGGGTGTTCAGCAACCCTATGAGTAGTGCACTACAAATATATATGTATCGCGATATCTCGAATATCGTAGCGGCTGAAGCATGAGGCGGCCTGGTGCAGCACATTCAGTTGCCTGGAGACGTCAAAACCGAGAGGTTCAGCTGGGTTCCAGGTGAGTCTCTCGCAAAACAAAATTTGTTTGCGAATGTGTGTATTTCACTAAGTTAGGATGTCAGTCAACTCAACTGGTTTGGACTGAGGATTAGCTTCTCCAATGCAATGACTGTAGAATAGACAACACCACGAGGCCCTCTAATATATCTCATTCAGAGCAGCCCCTGGAATTGGAAGTCTCCTTGGAAGGGTCCAAAATAATCATTTGGTGATCCTATGAGGGGTGGAACCAATGTTTAAATTCTTCATAATGTGATGTCTAAAAACGGTCAGCGTTCCAGGAAGATAATGGTTGGTCTGTGAGTTTTCGGATTCTCTTTGGATGAGACACAGTGAAGGTCTGACGTCAGTTTTTTCTGTTCGCTCCGTATACAACCATAACACATAAAACTGAAATTTCATGTCTGATGCGAGCTTTATACATTAGATCCGCCATCTTTTATTACCAGAGGAACAGAGGCTAGAACATGGCTCGTAGTGAATGGCCATATATATATATATATATAAAATTCTTCACAGCATTATATGATAAAACAGTTTAGGGTACGTTGCCGAATTCCCCTGAAATACACATCAATGAGTGGTATACATCGGTAGTCGAGATGTAGATCAGTAGGAGTCGACCAAGGAATCACTGAATTACAGCAAGTGGGGTTTCTGGTGGATAAGAGTTTTTACTTGTGTCGAATACATGAAGCAGACGTGGATGTTGATCAGCTCAGCGAGCCTGGCATAAGCTCGTAGAAGTTTTGTCACCAAACCGGAGAATGCCATCGCTTTGGGGCTCTGTGGGTAGTTCCTCCTTACCTACGTTTTTAGAAAGTACCTATCAGGTTTTGACGTGATTGAACAATTCACAATTGGTTAGTTTGTGACAGACCAATGAGCTTACGAGAAAGCTGTTCCTGTATCGGCCAATCACGTCAAGACGACCGTACAAACACACCCAGCCGCATGGATATGGTATCCCATCGTTTTGCAAGCTCACTGCCGGACATTGGAGCATATTAACAACCAACTAATCAACAAACAATAAATGCAACTTAGTTACCAGTATTTTAACGGGTTGAAGACCAGACGTGGTTTTAATGCCGGATTTTTGTAGAGGGTGACGTAAAACACGGAAGAACTCTTTGAATGGAGCTGGAACACGGATCGGAATTCTTGCTTGCTATGAAATCAACTTGGCTGTTTCCTGGGATTCCACTTCACTGGAAAAGTGTTCTACCGACCTGACAACAGTTAGGTAGTAACCTTCTCCAAGTAGTCTCAGAAAGATGACATAAGAACACAAAATTCACGGAGGACGGGGACGGGCACTGACGAACCTACGAAGAGGACTGAGGCGAACAGAAAGAGTCCTCATTCTGACTGCCTAAAAAGCTAGACATCAAACTCTACCGAAGATCTTTCGGATATGAAGGGACCAGGTAGGGTCATTTGGTAGGATAACATTCAAGGATTCCACAATAGAATTCTTGACATGAGGGTCAATAAGATAGTGAGGGCTCGTGGCTAATATGTAGATCGCTGGCTACTAAGCGTAAGAGGAGATCTCGTCGGACCAGCTGCCTACTGTATTCAGCACAGCTTTTTGCTACAAGCTGGCTACAGGCACCTGATAACTTCAACCGATTGCATGAGAAGATGAAGACTTAATATGTCCTTTACTTACAGGAAAACGATGGAAAACTTGTCAACAATACATAGTACACCACTCATTAGGTTACTGAAAATTCTTGGACGGCCCATGACCGGTTTCACCCTTCTTGGGTCTCATCAGGTAGGCACAGTCCCCGAGTTTCCGTCAAACTTATGTTATACTTGAACCCAAGTTGGATTTTTTTCGAGAAATACACTCACTTGCAGATAAATTTGGTTTGCACGAGAGACTCAACTGAATCCCTCGTTTATAATATTCTACGACTGAATGTGCTGCACACAGGCTGCCTCATGATTCAGTTGGCACGATATTCGAGATATCGCTTTGAGATATCGATTCATAAAGGAAACTACTCACAAGGTTGCTGAAAACCCTTCGACAGCCCATGACCGGTTGCGTTCTTCTTGGGCCTCATCAGTTAGGCGCAGTCCCCGAGTTTCCGTCAACCTCACGTTATACTTGAACCCAATTTGCAAGAAATTAGCGAAATACATTAATTTGCAAATAAAATTGGTTTTGTGAGAGACTCACCCGAAACCCAACTGTCGTTTATGCTATCTAGAGTATTGTGCCAACTGGTGCAGCACATTCACTTGCTTCGAAATGTCAGAAACGAGAGATTCAGCTGGATTCCAGGTGAGTCTCGCGCAAAACCAAATTAATTAGCAGATGAGTGTATTTCACCAGTTGTCAACAATACCTTTCTATGACCAACAAAACGGAACATTGGGGATCACAACATCATGGGAATGAATCCCATAGCTTACATAAAGACGATTTCATCTAGTTTCTTGGATTTCGCTCCATCTGTTCGCTAGAAAACAAGCAAGCCTTGTATATGCGGCAATGAGAACAACACAGCACGTGCAAGCAGAAGAAAACCCTTAGATATGGTTCAAACATTGATCCTTTTTGCTGCCTCGACAATTTCCCCGTCTATACAGAAGCAAGTAGACTGATAAACATTGGGAGTGGTTTGTAGATTGAAGCTCGTCGCATGGCGGTTCAATGTCGAATTCACGGGGTCTCCATTACGTTTGAGCTGTCTCTGAGAGACCACCGCAGTTATAAGTGATTTAATTTCAAAAGGTCACAGTGTCAATGACAGGTGTGAGAAAGATCACCTGCTCTGCCGAGAGCCACTTGAAAAGTGGCAGGAATATAAAAGAATGTGGATTTCTGATAAGCGATGAGTTCTGTTTCCCAGGGTTTCATAATTTCCAATATACTTGTTGCTCGGTTGGATTGTGTACGGTGGAGTGGTCAAACTGCTAAGAGCGGGTCACATTCCACAATGAACGTCTCAAGAGAGTGACCAGAATTGGCGGTTTCAATACATTGAGGTGTTTTCTTTTTTTTATGGAACTTTATCAGGAAAACATACTCTAACGGACCGGCTTAAACATTAGCTGGATTCTTCGAACCTTCAGGTGGTTCCGAACAAACTTGTATACTCAAATCCCATAACCGGTATCCATCGCGAAATGGTAAACTTACGATATTCGGTTTGGTTTGATTTTTTTCACCGCGGCTGAAAACTCTTCCTTGGAGATGAAGCCATCCTTATCTTTGTCGAAAAGTTTCATAAACAGCTGAAAGACAAAATGTGGCAAAGGTCAATTGGCCTGAAGTATCGGTTGAATTCAAGCCGGTTTACAGAGTGAAAAAAATCAACGTGAAAGTGGTCCCACACAGAGTTGTTTCAAACATGGATCTGTGTGGCGTATGATGACAGGCGAGAATTAGAAAGGAAACCATCGTTGTACTCCAAAAAGAGAAGGCTAACTAGCGAAAGGGGTCCTTTACAAAGAGATAGGACCTTACGGTGCTGGGTTCGTCCGTGACACCTTGAGCTGGCCCTCTAGGTTGGGGGTCTGAAAATGTGTGGCACTTGCTCTTGGACCTTACGGTGCTGGGTTCGTCCGTGACACCTTGAGCTGGCCCTCTAGGTTGGGGGTCTGAAAATGTGTGGCGACTTGCTCTTTGAAAATGGTAATGCACTAGCGTTTTTCGCCAAACACCGTAGACTTGTGGTCAGGCTTTTGAGCCAAAGACCTTGGTTGGGGAGCCTAATCGTCCTCCTGTCTATGTCCGGGCGCCATGGAGACATCCCAACTCAGGTACAACCATGATGCTTACAACTAACACTACTGTCACGCCCTATTGGCTGTCGTCATCCGGGATGCCCTACTTGCTGCGTACAGCGGAGTGGGTAGGCGGAAACATGCCACTGCTGAGGACTCCCTTTTTCTCTTCCACTCTTCCCCCCCACCCCATTAATATACCCCTTCTTTCTGCGGGCCCATCCTCTAGGACTGACAGAATCCTTCTTACTGCATCAGTCTTGGCCGCAATATTTCCAAGTCAGGTATCACTGAGTGCCTTATGCATCTCAAAACCGGTCTGAAAGACGGTCCATCTGGGTGCTTTCAATGTTTGCAAATAGGACAAGACGCTCCTACACTGGGCTTGCTTGACATTGATGTGTGCTGTGTATCAAAAACAAGAATTCCAGACGCAAACACGGTAGTTGAGCTAGCCACCTTGTCACTTGCTTTCGGTTGTCTACTTTTGGTGATCCAAAAACGGCAAAATGATAATCACCTCTGTGCGGTTCGTCTGACAATGTCTTTGATAGTCTCACAAGGGGAAGCTGATCCATGTCTGTCTGTCGTGTCTGCTTACGCCCAACAGATTGTAACTCTGACACCATAAAATACAAGTTTTATGGCACTTAGAATGACCTGTTACAGCAGATTTAAGGACATCGTTGTGGTTGCCGGTTGGTTGAATGCGCAAGTAAGCATCTGAGACATGGATTGGACTCGGCACGTACGGAAAATTGCGAACAACTGCTTAAGGTACGTGGTGACCGTGGGGTACGTGGGGACTGTCAGATTCCAGAGTTAGAAGGATTTTTCAGAATCATCCTCTGAGCTCACTTGCAACTGCTTCACTCGCAGATGTCTGTTCGATAGCAAAGTGTCAGTTTTGAACACTGATTTTATCCTATCGGAGATGATGATGACGATGATAGTAAAAGCGAGCAGTTGCCTGTCTATCAAAAGCACGGAAGAACTGTCCTTGTTGTTCGTCAACGTACGTTCTTTTCAGTAATCAGGACCTTAAGGCTGCCAAGACGTTTCGGTACGGCGATTCTCCTAATTTAATGTGCCTTAATTACGACGTGTTTTCCTGTATTAATTTATGTAGCAGCCATCCCATCTGCTTTGAATGGCTCAGCTGACACAAGATTTCGAGGTGAACCTGGTGTGTCTTTAGATCAGCCAGCTTTCAAGCACGAGATGTCTAGCCTGACCTAAATACAACCAGATCCACTTTCGATCGATAACCGTTTGTCCGTGAATTGGGACGTTCTGGTGTGTCACTTTCGGAGACAGGTTCAGAGAGTATTTATCGATTTACTGAGGCGTAAGACACGAAAATTAAGCGCTGTATGACAAAACTTGTCAATTCTTTAGGGTCGGTAAAACTATCACATGATTGAGAGGTGCCAGCGCACGCGTATGGATCGATAAATTGATTCCCATTGCTTCCTAGCTGTATGATAGGGGAAACACCTGCAAGGATCAAAAACCCACTAAGCACTGCTCTAAGTTTTCAGATTATCGTATCTGCGGTCCTGTTAGCATACAGTGATTAAATCAGTTACCACCATCAGCATTCGAATACGAAACTGGGTTTGAAACCACTTGCAAGCATGAGCCGAAATTATTTCGGAGGCCAGTGAAAAGATTACTTAGTTCACAAGTGCAATACTTTGGTCGAGATTTCATCTAAAACGGAAGTCGATCTCTGTTGAGCAACCGAGAAGCAATACCGCACTACTACACTGCAAGCGACACATTGCCAGTCAGACGACATTGCGGGCAGAGGATAGCAGCGATCTCCTTCAGCCGCTTAGTTCACGTGACCTAAACCCTTAGTGATTTACTCCTAAAGTGATAACACCTTAGGCCGAAGGCTCCCGTGAGATTGTTGCTCCCTGAACAGAATGTTTGTAGTTTATGATTGATGAGGTGATCTGGAGTTCACTCGGCAAATGAAGTCATTCTGCATTTAAAGGGCTGGAATCGCTTTTCCATTCTTGTTGGCATAGTCAGCACGAGTGTGGGAGGTTTGAATACGTAACCAGTCGGTCAGCAACCGATCACTGCAAATTGATTATCTACCTAAGCAATGTAGGGCAGGTGCCACGATACTGTTTGGTAACTTGACCGACTGCTTGTCAGGTGCGAATTTCGGAATGAATTACAAAGTCACCTCTAACAATAGTCCAAAGGAAATCTTACCAACCACTGACGCACTTTAACAAACGCTCAAATGATTATGATTGAAGGGAGAGCATTCATTTTCAGGGTCTTTGCTCGTTTCAAATTCCTCGTTTGTCTAGGGTGGGAGGATATCACTTCGCTGCAGGGCTTTCATACAACTCTTCCTACCAGTGCTAAGTTCGGGTGTGCAAGGTTCACACCCAGCAACTGCCATTGTCAGTAGCTCGTGAAGGTGCCCACACACCAACTGGCCGTCGCTAATCTGAGTAGTTCGCGATCACGTCTCTGCTCAACACGATCATCTATATTGGTCTCTCAATGCATTCTAAACACACACAAATTGTTCCTGATGGTCTCCGGATATGGAACTTAGATCCTTCCAGTCAGCTAGAATGAAGATTGTTTAAGAACCTCACTGTTCGAGCACAAAATGGGGCTTTCTGAAGGTCTTCTGCACTTTCTGAGAGGTTTCGTCACATACATACCGTTCTCAGGCCTTTGGTGAGGATGGCAACTGACGGGGAAGAACCATGCGCGACATGGACTGTATGCGCTTTCATTACAAGAAATAACCACCTCCTGGACAAGAGGGCTCTTTTCGCCAGCCTGTCAGCGTTCCCAGTAAGTTTCATCTCAATCGCGCAGCATACTCGTGCATCTTTTCGCCAGCCTGTCAGCGTTCCCAGTGAGTTTCATCTCAATCGCGCGGCATACTCGTGCGACATTCGGCTAAGTCCACCGCTCCTTCGCTGACGTATATCAGCTGTGCGATCATCAGCAGATGATTATACTGATCAAAATGCAAAATCGATCGCCATCGTGTTTTGCCAACTTGATGCTTGCCTTGTCGAGGTTTGACATCTGTTCTTACACGCAGTTCCCACTCGGTTCGGTCTTGGTTCTTTCTCCGTTAGTTGGCACGTTGACTAGTCAACGTTCAAGCAACCAGGTCAATATCACTGCAGTAGATGCAAAAGTGGCAACGAAGAAGAGATGCTCAGTCTACTGAGGAGATGTAATCGAGGCAGTAGGAATGCTTTAAGATTCAATTTCAGCTGACATAGCACATGAATCCGAGGATAATTGATGTGCTGTACCATTCTCGGTAGACTGCTAACCTTAGTTATACGTAAAGAAGCACGGTTTAATGTCAGTGTAACATGCCTGGCATGTCCAAGATGCCTTCGATGCAACAACAGGCAAACGGAGCCAGCATGAAGGGGGTATTAAAGTTAAAAAACACCAATGTGGACATCAAACTGGATAGGTCAGGTATAGAACAGCTCACAATGGTGAAATCAGAACTGACGATTAACCTCGAGATTCCTACGTGGGACAAATTTTGTTCCCATTCTATTCCGATGCGTATCACAAACGAATCCGTCTGGAAGTGTGATGGTTTATTAAACTGAAGAACTGAATTAAACAACAGAGGTAGAATAGTTGAATGGTAGTGCATGTAGGTGACGTCCCTAAATTGATGTAAGCCTACTCAAAACATCATAGAAAAGTACGTTAATCGTTTAACCGTAGCAACCTATCAGGGGATAGCATAGGAGATCAAATCGCTCAATTCTGGAGGAGACCCAGAAATTAGGTTTGGAACGCTTGCCCACTGAGCTATCTCAAGATGGTTTCACCACCGACCAGGGTCCGGATTTTCAGTAACACAATTCTCAAGGTTTCTCCATTTGTTGGAGAACGGAAGTACATGTTCCCGAAATTTACTGAGCAATTTCAGCCTGGAAGGCAAAAGTCTCTCCCTCCGACTCCGTAGCCATGGGTTCACCGGACATCTTTCAGCAGCACGACGACCGATTACTACAACCGATTCCCTACAACCATAAATTTCATTTGATTAAACTTAAAGCCTTAAAGTGCAAAGAATAGAAAAAAGTGAGTCAGGCAGAGGCCTGATTCCGGCCGATTGCACGCATTCTGAGGTGCCTACACCTACGACCGCCGAACCAAACAATCTGAAGAGAAACTGACTGCACAGATTGCTCTGACATAGACTAGCCGCCACTTCTTGGAATGTCTCTAGTAAAGCGCAGGGAAGTCACAAGGTAATCATCCTGGAAAGTGAACTGCATCAGAAACACGTACACTCTTCATAATCTCTTTTACACCCTTCTGTTAGGTCACAAGCTGTCCAGCTTTCAGTTCGCGCCATTTTGAAGGAAGCACGGAGAACAGCACTCATTTCTGTAGACGATATTTCGACATGCGTAGCACGCGGATGAGCCAACGTATTTGATGATGCTGGATGTTTTCGCGGCTAAGCTAAATGCCGAACAACCAAATACTTGTTCTCTGAATATCCGGCTACAAATATGGTGCAACCGTCCAGTACCACCAGCCTTCTTGAGACGTTTTTGGTCACGGAACTGAGGATGCCTCACATTTGTCCACAGAAGCCATGTCTCGCAACCAGATAGCAGTTCAACCGTTAGTGTGGCGTGATACGTGTGACACGAGACACAGTGATAGGCGTTTTGACGCTACAAGTGAAGCAAATTAGCAAACATGATTTGGGCCTTCAAGATCCGTGCACAGACACATTTCCATCAGAGCTAATCCAACTGCCGACATGTGTAAAATTCTTCAAAACCTCTGGGCTTCTTCTTGTATCGTAAGAGGTATATTCAGAGACTACACGTTCTGAAGTACTTCAAAGATGTTAGAGGATCTCATCATGTTGAACGCAGGACATTACGGAATCCTGAGATCGGTGCTTTTTGGTGAGAAGGATAACAGCTTCACCTTATTGACAGCTTTGCTTGCAGTGATGTATCCTCGTGCCTAAGTATTACGCATAACAGTTGTCTGAATTCAGGATTTCGCCGCTCGTGACTGGAAGTAAGGGTCCTAGGTATTGATCAGTGCGTAAAAGGGACCACTCATGAGTTTCGGGACAATGCACCCATATCGGCCATAATATCCTCCCTGTCACCCACGACTCAGGGCAAAAAGCTTATTTTCTATTGAAGATGAGCCCCAACAAAAGGAGAAATGGGGGGAGGGCTGTACTTTCGATATACAGCCATTTAACAAAGTGTACTTTTAACGAAACGCAACAGACTAAAGTTCAGGTTTTGTGCAACAAACTAAAAAATAGCTAATGCATTGTGCTTCAAAAATGGAAATTGATGCAAGAAAGAAATTATCTCAGTGGAGTACTTACAACGGCTTGAGATTCCTTGAATCCGAATGTTGTCAGAAAAGATTTCAGCTCGTCCAGGCACAGTTTTCGATCGCGTTTTTTGTCCAATGCGTCGAATTCCTGGACCAGAATTTTCCCAAAGGCCGAGAGGTCGCTGGAAAATTGCATGCAGTGGGTGAAATTTTGTCAGATGAAGGATACTTTGGAACTTCGCGAAGAGTTAAGCACTGACAGCTTCATTAGTACATTTAGTCAAATAAATCATAGTTATCCCCAAGGGAACGCTTTGAAAAAAGTCTCTTCCTCTGAAAATGTTTCAACATCACCCCATATCAGACGGGACACGTAAGGTCAGGGTTTTTCAAACAGAAGAGACTGTTGTGGGCCAGATATCTACTTTTTACGTAGTGGTTTTCCCCGCACAGGTAACTGGCATCTCATGAACTAGGCACTTCTATGTAAGATATAGTGAACTATGTTGGTTTCGTCTAGAAGAACTTTGGTACTGCTGTTGTTATCTATACTTACCGTTTTCTAGAACTGCAATGCTTTCCTCGAACTTGTACTTTTGACAGACTAGGACCAAGGGAGAAGGCCTGATAATGTTGTAGAATGTAGTTATGTGGATTGCAGACGTTTCACCATCAATCGGGATGCGATAGGCAATGCGCGGTTGAATGGGTAAAGTCCTCCTTATCTGCTTCTGCTTACTTGGTTTCTAAAGAGTATCCACTAACTCTCAAGTGACTGGTTTGTCCTAAGTTGGCATTCCTATCATTTGATTTGTCAGCGGCTTGGAATCTGAGTTGCGTTGTGGTCACCCATTCTTGAACCTCATTGGTTCGTTGGTTCGGCAGTTACGACTGTCTGTTGTAACTGGTTGTATTCCATTTGAGTTGCTGGCGAGATAGCCTGCTATTATTAGCAGCTTTATAGTTCGTTCTATTGGTTTCTTGTTTCTTGTTGGGCCGTTTGATTTTCCATGTGGCTCAGATTCCGATGACTGTGCTGGTAGTGGCTGATAGACTGGGTGGATATCGATGTGATGTTGTGTGGAGTATCATGTTTCAGTCAACTCAAGTTTCCGTTTTACTTTTGCGTGAACAATTGATTGAACACTATCCCAATTGAACTGAAGTCCTCCTTTGTTTCCGTGAACTGAAGCGAGTGATACTGGGTCATAACTTCTGCTTGCGTTTGTGCATTCTGGTGTCATGTTTTATTCCAGTCTGACCACCACAGTGTTTACAACATAAATTAAATGCTGTAGATCACGTTCATCTGCATGGCATGCAGCCTCCCCTTTGGTTTCGAGATGGTTCTTCTTGAAATGTATGCAGGCTTGAATACGACCGTTATTCGTTGTTGCTGTAAATGTTGTGCAGTCATTTTTGCAGTGGTTTAGGTGTGCGGAATCGTAGTCCTTCTAATTGAAGTCGCCCAACAAGCCAACGAGATATAGAGAAGTGGGATCACAACACAATGCAACGCGGATTCCACCCTGACCAACCAGATTAAACGAATGCCAACCCGGAGAAACCAATCAGTTGAAAGTTATTAGGTACTTTTTAGAAGCTATACAAACGCAGGCAGAAGAGAAAGAATTCACTTAAGTTACGCCAAACAGAGAAATTCACGTCGATGATGATGAAACTTTTGTAATCCAAATGCCAAGTTCGGCACCGGGAGACCGGGAGGCACAGAGGAACATGGCTGTTTGGGCCTACGGATCTAGTGTCGAAGCGAGAATGAAAAGGCAGGCCAATTGGGACGCTTGCTGTAGGAGAGAGGGCTTGCAGGCAACGCGTAAGAGACGCGACGCTTTTCGTTGAGTACTGCTTGGGATATGTAGGAGATGGAGGTGAAAAAAAGAAAAAAGGATCTCAGAGACTCGATGAGCGAGTGTTTCACAAGCTGTTAACAAGTGAGTCTGTTCAAAATAGACAGGCTGAGAAGTGAACGTCACTGATGGGGGAATCGAATGACGAAGAGGTTATGGAAGAAGGGAAAAGTATACGTGAATTTGGTTGGATCGAGCTTATTTGCTTCCAGCAAGACTCAGCCCCAAACATGAGGAAAAGTAGCGTCCAACTCAGCGATGTCAGGCGTTCGGCCCCAATTAATTCGAAGCTTGGCTGGTCTTTGAGAAGGCTGTGTAATAGGTGTGAAGGGATGCAAAAGCGTGTTGCAGAAACTAGAAAGTTATCAGAAGAAACACGATGCGGGAAGCAAAAGAACCCTGGGGGTTATCGATACTAACCTCGTAGGTCTTAATTGGAGTCATGCAAGGTGTATCAAATCGGATGGTTTGTCGAGAGATTCATAATCCATCCACTAGTCAAGCGGAGACAGTCCGTACCTTAGAGGCTTGGCACTCAGGCCACCTTCGAGGCACCAAGGCATACCCATTCAGCACTGCCAAACATGTCCAAGGCTTTACATGCGATGAGTATGTCATTAGGTCACTGTAGAAAAATTCTTTCTCATTCAGTGTGTGTTGTCCTCCAGATCACCTACCAGTTGTTTAACCACGCTAGAAACTTGAGCAAAATAGAGGGGATAAAGGTGGTGCGGTAGATGTTTGGGTCAGCTGAAAATCATTCTTTTGGATGGAACTGTACCGGATGAGGATGGGAGATGGAAGAAGTCTAGGTATGGTTAGGACATGTTATAGAACATTGATATGGAGCAAGTGGTTTGGCGTGTTCTCAGGGAAAGGAAACTTGGAGGATTATTGCGACAGTGGGCTCTGACGATTTATGCAGTAAGCGGTTGGACAACTATTCTGGTCTTGGCCGATGGAGCCAGTTGTTAAATCCATTCGGGTCAGGGGAAGGAGAACAGGAATCGGGAAGAAGGTTCTGAATGACCGTTGTTGGACGATCCCGCAGTTTATCGGCCTTGTGATAGACTGACAGTTCCGTAACATCGTCAATGAACGTAGTTTGTAAAGTGCTTGTAAAAATAAATGTTCCTGCCGAGGTGAAGGGGAGGGGATGGATAAACCAGCGTTTCTGTCCTGCAGCAGCAAAAAGGCACGCAGAATTAAACCACTCGGGAACCAGAGAACTGATTATAGATAAGTGTGGGGGTCACTGTGGATCTACACTACTCATGGTGAAACAGTAGTCACTGGAAGCATTCGCAAGCTGCTTTCCACCCTGCCAGTAGATAATTTCATATAATCCGTGAGTTAAGAATAGAAGTGGTCTTACCAGCGCATTGTGTTTTAGGCACATTAGGATAGAATATTCGGAGTGCTGTAAAAATGAATCTTATTCGACCTAACAAAGGCGGGCTAATCAGGACATTCTTCCGTCCAACCTGGATTCCACAGACAGCAAGCAGATAATAATTTGACAAGCGTTACCTAAAGATGAGTGATGATTAATATTCAGTAAGCTAGCCTTATTCATGTTTGCGTGGGTAAGGTGGGGATTATTCGGATTACGTTGTACGCAGTAATGGATGGGAGACCTATACAAAATACGCACTCAGTCATGTGTCGACATATTGGTACAGCAGAGGCGTTTATTTGTTATTGACCATGTCTTTATCGATCTGTTTGGTGACTAAATTGCAAGCGTTTTGTCATCAAAGGAGGAGACGTGTTCAGCGCGTGGTCGAGTGGGTACTTTCTCCCACCATCCGTCCCTACATCTCGGCTGCTGCTTGAAGTCGTTTTCTGGAAGGGGCCTTGTACCCACAACGTTCGCTGAGTTCGGGATCATTCCAGCGACAGTCTCTTCTTATGAATACAAAATCTGGTAGTATCAAGTGATCATAAAACATGAAATGACACGGTGTTTGTTTTCCCACACATTGCGTAATCACGAGTGTTGAATGATTTTCTTTCAGTGTCCAAACTAGGCCATGCTTAGCAAACAAATATATTTGTGCCATTCAAAAGCGTTCTACATGAACGACTTTGTACCCAAAACTAAAGTAAAATTATGAACTACCTCTGAGTCCTTACACTGCCGGTAAAGTACATGCAACAGCCTCGTTAAAGCTTATCCAACCTAGTAAAAAGGTCTCTTGTGCGAATGCAATCTGAACGCATCTGCTGGGCAACAAGATGTGTTCGAATTGAACCAAATCTATTCTAAAAGCATATAAATTTTCAAAAATTTCAAACAGGCGTGAAAGAAACATGTGGATCAACATCAAAACTATATCATTAATCATCACAAACCTAGCCTCCATCGTTTCTCTGTGTGGTTTCTGGTATACCCTGAAACTGGCAGGTAAGCGGTCTTTATTGCGCCTGCTCTGACATGTATACTGTCAGTATCAATTTGACTAACAGACGCACACCGACTTCATGTGATCCGCTCAAGTAACTTCATGTGAAGTCTCCTATAGTGTCCTACCATCTAGTCAAATATGTCAAACTTAAATGCAAGCTTTGATGGCCTGCTTGTGTAGACATTTTTTAGACTCTTGAAGAAGTATAGTTCCACTAAAAACTAAAACTGATAGAAGAGGCGAATCCCCCCTTTAAGACTTCTGTCGTAGTTTCTAATATAACTTCGTTTACTAACTACCAAACACAGGGCGGACAGCAAGGCTGAAGCGCAAGGCACGTAGTTAAGCTAGGTAAAAATCGATAGGACAAATGACAATGAGCGGACAAGGTCATTCACAGCTGTGAGGCTGTTCGATCGACGCTGACCGATCAATGAGCAAGCCAGCGGAAGATGTGCACTGAGCAAAACTTGTTCGCGAGGAAACATCGGGTTCACTAGTGAAGCAATTCGTGCTAAAAAAAGGGACAATAAACCCGTTTGTGACTATGAAGAGTGGTTTGCTTTAACCAGCTGTTAACACCATCAGGCAAGGCGTTTGCATGTGAACAGTCGATATGTTTAGTCTTGCAGTCGATCAACTGTAACCAGTCTGGATAATTTCCAAGCGGTGAGGTTGAAATTCACGTAGACGTTGTTACTAAAGGAGTAAATGTTTTCCGAAAATTCTCAGTGTCACGAAGACTTGGGACATGTGGTCGCTTTTAAATGAAATTTACCTTCTGATGATCCATTACGTGACCCTTCTCAACCTGATGAGCTTTAAAAGTACTTCTGTAACTGTACTTTCGGGATCGAACTATGTATTCATTATTTTTGTGTTTCCTTACACCGGAACTGTTCGAATTCGCCGTCCAGATAATTTATCCGCCTGCTTTATTTATTCACCTATTTGTAGAGAACAAAATTTAGGCTCAAGAGAAAACGGGTAAACCAATGGAGAGTTTGAAGTTAGTGAGATTATTTCGATCTTTTAACCAGGATATTGTCTTGAAAGAGACGGAAATGTACGCCACAAAATCAGTCCACAAATAGACCTTGCTTCTTTGTTGGTGAAAATTAGTAGTGGCGACTTAATTCGGAAATAACCAAGGAGGTTTAAAACTGAAAGCCATCGCTACATTTACTGGTGTCCAGGAGCACACCAAACAGACACAAACTGCTTTGACTTCGTCAGAGTAAATAGGAAGCGCAACTTGTTCCATTGTCCATAGGTTAGAAAACGAGAGGTTTTCTCGTGAGATTGAATATTTCATGAATGTTTTTACTATTTTGCTAGTAAGAATTTAATTGACCTGGGGCACGGCGTCTTGGAGATATGGTTCCATCTGTCGAACGGTGCAGACCCCGCAGGACAAACTCCATATTTGATTTCGTAGTCATTTGAGTTCGAAGGAACTTTTCTGTGTCTCCTTTCACCAGGATTCAGTTTTGTGGACACTATTGATGTAAAATTGCACAAAACCCCAAAATTACCACGGGAAAAATGGAAAATTGACCAAAATATGCAGAGTAGCTTGACACGTAGTCAAGTTGATTGTCAAGGTAACCACCATTAGCTTGAGGAGATTTGGGATTTATCAATGAAGATTTAGTTTAGTGATTGAAGCTAATCTGCGCTGAAAAGGCGAGAAGCACTGTAGATGAGCCTCACCAATAAAGGGAATAATCAAAATGGCGCATCTCATAAAACTCCAGGAAGACTCAAACGCGAGATCCCCCGGAGAATTTTTTGAACACTCAGCTGTCTGCCCAACAGGCGTCAGTAGAGGAGACAGTCAACATGCGTGATCACGTGAAGATGATTTTTTGACTTAGGATGTGCTATATCGCGTCTAGTTGCGAGTTGCTCATAATGCCGCTTGCACCGGATCAGTTCAAACCACTAGCCGGGGTCACGAATTCCAAATTTTCTGGGTTTTTTTGGGACGCATTGCTGATGATTCCCGATAGGGATGAGATTACTGTAGGGTATTGTAGTAGCTGCTTCGGGGGGTCAGAATTTGCGCGTGTGCGTGTCCGCTCGTCTTTCCATCATCGATCTGGCATGTGACTTGAGTGGCCGATCGCGTGCGTGTCCGATCGATTTGCTCGCGTGAGCGTTTTGGGTTGACTGGATATGTGACTCAGTTGTTTGTTTACTCGTCACGAAAGCGGACCAGTTGGCCGCGTGTACACAATACAACCGTGTCATTACCTACGTGTTTTTCTGACTAACTACGAACTGCAATAGGTGCTACTCAGCCTTTCAGCATAAACTGTCTCATTAAAAACCTCATTAAAATTTCAAACCTATTACCAAAATTCACTTGCAGAAATCCAGAGCATTCCCTTCCTTAAATATAAATGAAGTGAACGGAGACGTACCATATATTTGCAAACAACGACGCAAAGAGTCTTCTAAAGAGGCGTCAGTTACAAAACTATTGAAAATACAATTATGGGCCACACCCCAAATAAAAGTGTTTCTGAGGCTGCAAATACAACCAGTCAGTCGACAAGAAACTTTCTGACCGTTACAAACTTAGTGATATTTTCCTACCTACTGCCAAACTTAATCAGTAGCTAGGAGCCGACTTCAAAACCCGTTTCGGGAGACAAAGCAGCTAGACTACGATGAGCATCACGTTAACTATTTAATTTCTGATGGAAATCACCACCAGTTTACAATTCAAGAACCTCCAAAGGAACTAAAACCAGTAACCATCTAGACAATGGTCTGAGAAATGCCACTCCGTCACGAGCGACTGGTTTGTTGTACGATCCACTCACACTTGGGGTATGGTGACACGATCCCACACCATGCAGTTCATGCCACGTAACTGACTACTTCCTTGAGTGTCATTTCCCTAACATCGGTTAAACTCAATTAAAACGATAAACCGTGAATGAGCTGAGCTCGTGGACCACACCTGTCAGCCAGGATCGACCTCAAATCCTCACTTACTAGGCTTAGATTGGCTCACATGAAGAAAAGATGAAAAGACTGTCGTTTTGTTTTGGATACAAGCTTCGTCGAAAATGAACCAATAGGTGGATGTTCAGAATTTGCCAAATATTCTCATGCGCTCACTAATTTGGTTTTGACACGGGACACAAACCAATCCAGCTGAATCTTTCAGGTATAATGGTTTTCTTCAACTGAATCTGGTTTACAAGTCCGCCTCATGATTCAGATGGTAGAGTGTGCCATATATCACAACAAATCAACTAGACGTAATACACTACTTATGGGGTTGCAGAAAAATGGACAGCCGAATAGCATGGTCAACAATATGAACCTAGGCTGTCAGTAGCAGAACTGCTCAACCGTGCAAATCTGTCTTTTGATACATAGCTGTGACAGTGTTTTGATTCCAGTCTACAGTACCATCTGAGGGTAATATGGCTGCCGAGCTTTTGTCGGCTAGGAGCACATTACTTTTATTCTGCTGGTGATACGAGAAGTTCCAATCTCCGTGTTAGATTCCAAGTGCTGAGGTACCGTAAAGGATGAAAGATGCTATGTCCCATCTGTGATATCAGCCGCTCGCAACCGGATGATATAGACTTAAATCCACTGAGAATCCTCGGATTCGAATCTCGCTAGAGCTTGGTGGGTTGCTTACTGCTGACGAATCACAGCAGGAGTGGGCAATGCTTCCCGGCTTCTTTGCGTTGGCCGGCTTTCCTTGCACGACCAGGTTTCGACTCCAGCATTGTCACAGAAGTACCGAAAATTGATACAGCACACTGCACTTTGGTATGAAGTTGCGGAATTTCCGCGTCTGAAGGAATAACATCAGCTGATTACTGTCATGTGAGTACAACTCGATCACGGATTCGGCCTACCAATATATGATACGACAGGTACACAAGTAAACAAGTTTAGTTACGAAACCCATAGACACACTATTTAAATTCGACGTGCGATACAATATGATGACAGGAAAACAAAAAGGTGAGTCTTGATTTCAGAAGAAATTTTCATCGCTAATTTTTAATTAAAACTCAGTTTCTTGCCTTAGGTGGGAATAATTTTTATGTTTTGACGTCGGGTTTAGACTGGATGACTCCATACTGATGAAACCTTACTTATTTCGTCAGTTTAGGATCATCAACTGTCAGAGCAACTACGGGCAATTTCTCAAACATATAAGCTTTATTGTGCAAAGCTGTTTCTCACCGAAAGCCTCTTAGAATCTGTGAGCACTATTCTGGTAAAACAGATAACAAGCAAGCAAAGTGTTTTTGACGAACACACTTATTTGCAAATTAATTTGGTTTGAATTGTATGCACACAACCACTGTGGCATCAACTGATCGCAGTGCTCTGTCGATGTTCTCATCATATTATCACTCGGTAGAACTCCTGCCCAGTTATGGTGACGCAAAACTGTAGCTGCGTTTATCTGATTTTACAGCAACTAAAGACATTCTAATCGTAAATATCGCGCAGTTACGGGGCGCAGACATGAGAATTATCATGTCTTGCCTTGGTTTTCACGGGCGACTTAACTGAATCTCTTGTTTATGATGTACTTCGACTGAAAGTGCTGCACAAAGACCGCCTCATGTTTCACTTGGTATGATCCTAGAGATATCGCAGTATAAATTTTATACAGGAAACTGCTCACAAGGTTTCTGAAAACGATCCGACAGCCCACGACCGAATTTGCCCCTTTTTGTCGTTTCTGCTTGTTGATGTGTTTACTGAGCTGTGCGGTTCGACCGCGATTCTTTCATCACCTATTGAAATGAAGTCATCTGTGCGTCATTATGGAGCGGAATGAAACGTGGCGGCGAGTCAGTGGTTGCCTCTAAATAAGCCATTTTTCTGAATGAATCTCTAACTACCTAGTCGTTCAATTGGATTAGCTCTCAGAGACCTTAGGCCTACAGTCTCTAGTGGACAGTTTAAGAAACAGTTCTGTTGTTCTGACAGTCATTTCTGCAAAGCATGCAGGCAGTCTTCAGTCCAAGGTCCTGCGACGTCAGCGAACATCATTTCCAAACAGTTGACCATGTCACATTATCAGGCCCGTCTCAAACTCTGCACCTCTGGATAGTTTTTTTTACAGTTCTCAAGCATCCACTAAACTGGCGGGGATTCCTTGGTCCAGCCGATTAGACTGATGACGGAAGCGAGCCAGAAACATGGTTGTGGGTGCGACAAGTAAGAAACTTCCATCCGTGGTGGAACAAAACTACCAGATATGGATCGATAAACCCGTAAAGTTCCACACACTTCACAATATATACAACAGTATTACCGGAAAATAGAAAAAAATGGAGAGATGCGTTTTATGAAGGGACGGCAAACAGCTGAGTCAAGAACCCCTGGTGGTGGATAACAGTGCGGATACAGTAGGCGGAAGAATTACCTGGCTATCTTATGAATGTGTGTGTGGCAGGAATACGGTAGACATTGCAAACTGTTGGAATTTGTCAGTGGCATGAGACCTGAGGACACTTCAGGCAAGGTTTCATCCTCCTCGTTCATCGTTGTGATTGATTTCATTCTTGATGTTATCACTATCTATGAGAATCATCAGAATCTCCAGGGATTTCTGAACTCCCAACATTTGGACTAGTAGTTTGTACATGTTAGTGATCTGAATGTAACTTAATTAGGTTGATTATCAGAAGATGACAAGCATTAGCAAATGTCTGTTTTATCATAATGAAAATGACTACAAAAGTGCACTTGATAAAAATAAACACGGTGCAAGAAGGAAAAAAGCCAGAAAGTGACCTATCGTTTGAGCGCAACTGTTGAGAGTTCCTGAGTGAAGGCGGGACGTGTCTTCTCTGCAGTACTGCTGCCACACGTGTTCCAAAGTTGACCGTGGAGATTTGTGGAGCTCGGTTGACTTAGAGTCCTGTGCGAGCGAGTGTTTTTGGGCCGAGTTGTATGCCTATCTATTTCGTGCAGTGTTTGATACATGAATACAATTTGACCCGATGTGGGTGAAGTTCGGATGTCTGGCGCGTGTCGCAGCTGGTAGCCGTGTAAACAAAAATCGATGGGAAATTCTGGTGTGCGTGTTGTCGGCTCAGGTTGCAAGCAAGTCAGGAATTGTCACGTGACTTGAGTGTTTGTGACGCGTGATCTAGTGAGTGACCGCTACAGATATTCAATCGTTTGGCTGATCAGCAGTGGGACTAACTCGCACTGAGAGAGTGCATGGCCTCACTCGTCCTTCAAGCTTTGGAGCCAAATCTCACTTGAACGTAAAGTGTTGAGGTAAGGTTAGGTTGAGAGAAAGTACACGATGCGGTAGGAGTAACAGATACGTCTGTCGCATTGGATTAGAGAAAAAGTTTAGTGACATTAACTGGAAATTAAGTGTACAGATGTCCATGTTACAGGTATGTGAAAAAGATGTGGGAGAAAACTCCTCTACTTGGCCATAAAAGATAGATAACCACTGTCGGGAAGGTTTCAGTGCTGTTATTTTTTACTCGAAGTAATGTCAGAAGGTGAATAACACAATAAACGGTTGTGTATAGTGGCTACCAGAGACACTTTAGTACAAATGCATAACATACAAAGGAGGAAGGAGACATATCGAGTTCTTCGGTTGATAAGTTGTAGTAGATGATGCCGAGGCTTGCAGGATGCAGTTGTATTGAAAGAGGTCGAGCGTGTTGAAATCTGGCCTATTTCTTGTCGTTTAGTCCAAAACGATATCGAGCCCAGACTTTTCCCGCACAGTGAGTCGTGTGTAGGTTTGAATTTACTCTGGTCAAGGCACTGTGTGAAGTGACGAGCGTCGGCATCGTGCTTTCGTTGTTCCGCATATATATAAGTTTACGTTGTGAGTTAGGATGCGCTTGCATTGCTTGTCTTGGGATAAGATCCCAGTAATCTTGGTTAGTCGTGGGGGCGAATGGTTATGACAGTGGGCATGCATGCTTTAGACAGATTATGTGAATGATTGAAGGTAAACATTGATAAGGTTGTAAACGAACTGTTGAAGATGTTGGAGGGATAGTAACCAACAAAGTTCAGATTCCTCAGAACGCCCGGAACCTACTGAGACCCTAAAACTGCACCAAAATTTCAATAGGAAAGCATCTAGGCCAGTCAATCATTCAATCAGTCCAGCGAAAGCCTATGAGTGTTCATGCACGCCACGCTGACCGAATGTGATCAGCATTAAGGCATTGTATAGAGACACGAACGATGTTGATAGGTGTTCACTAACGCCTATCAGACAGCGTGGACCAATGTCAGAAAGTCCCCTTCAAATAGCGTGGGGCCGTTGTAACTTTTGCTCTCGCACTCGCACGCACTCACGATCTCGTACTCGCTTGTTCGGAATATAGCTGTCGTGTCCCCTTTTGTGAATCTTTTTTTCGGCACTAGGCACTGGCGCGGGTCAGCACTGGATACCATAGATTGGCGAATTAGCAGGCGTAACAGCCACGCAGGCTAGGGGCCGCGTTAAAATGGAGTGCAAAACACGTCTGTTGTCATGTGAGGCTGTGGAAGTGCGTTCACGGGGTTGAAAACGCCCGAGTCCGTTTGTTGTGATAAACAACTGCTGGAAACCTAAAATTGCGGGCAATTCAGTTGAACTTCACATGAATCACTCGTCTATAGTACTGTTCTTCTAGACGCTTGGGTAGCTTTCAGCTGTTCTGCCGCTTCATTTTTTGACTTATCGCTTGTCCAAACATGCCTTCTAACTGGCATTCGGGTAGGAAGCAAGGTCGCGGAAGGTGCGGGGAACAGACTTGTCTGAAGAGCCCGAAGCAGAATGAAACCAAGTGTGAAGAATGGAGAGGTAGTAATGAGTTGTAGTCGTTTGTTTATTCAATGAGTGAAGGATGAGTATGTAAATTCAGGAGCTTGGGTTGGCGGGACGTTCAAGGATATGAAGATATCGGCACTAGTAGCCTGCCGAGGGACCGCCTGAACCACTGGTCTTTATTGGATATGTGATCGTGGTTAGTATGATAGTATTATACATACATGTATAGTGTAAACTTGATGTACATGATTGGGAGAAGGCGACTGAAACGTGGAACTCCAGCAAGTTGTTCTTATCTCGATGAGGTGGATCCGATAAATCCGACTTTCAGGTGAGAGCCGAAACTGATCTACTGCTGGCAATAGAACAGTTTTTATGTGGAAAAATTCCTATTTGCAAAGCTCATCAAAGTGGAATTTCGAAAACCCATAGAACTGGACATGAGTAGTAATCGGAAAGTCAATAATATGTTGAAATAAGTATATGGGTACTTGGACCTGTCTCATTGATTATCGGACCATAGGAATTTGATATAACTCAGTGGTTAAGGGGAGAACTTTTAAACAGGTAGGTACATAGTCTTTTAGGTGTAACAGACTTTTTTGGCACGCCGTCAGGCCATCCAAGGGAATCACAAGGTCTGAGGAACTGTCAGGTTGCCGAAGTCTATACAGGAGCATTCGAGGAGCCAGGGTGGGATTGGAACCAGAGACCTACCTTCGAGAAATACACTCATTTCCAAATCGATTTGGTTTTCACGAGAGACTCAACTGAATCTCTCATAAACGAGAGATTCAGTTGAGTCTCTCGTGAAAACCAAATCGATTTGGAAATGAGTGTATTTCTCGAAGGTAGGTCTCTGGTTCCAATCCCACCCTGGCTCCTCGAATGCTCCTGTATAGACTTCGGCAACCTGACAGTTCCTCAGACCTTGTGATTCCCTTGGATGGCCTGACGGCGTGCCAAAAAAGTCTGTTACACCTAAAAGACTATGTATCACGATTATCAACCACAAGTTACTTACTATCTGTTACCTGTTTCTTCATTTGCCATATAAGCTCATTCGAGTGTATAACATTCAATCACCGGATTAATTTTACCCTAATCTGCCTTCTAGAATGGCTTTTTTGAAGGTACTGGAACAGAAATTCGAGACCATTGACAGGAATCACGACGGGAAAATAACTTTGAAGGAACTGTCGGAGTTCCTGGTCGCCTTCGGTTTTCAGGCGGGACAGGCTCAAGTACGTTACTCGTGATATATCCAAAGCTCGTTCTGTGGTCATTTTGTCTCCCTTTAATGTTCACTTATGATTAGTAGGGTTCTGTAAATCTCTCAAAGAGTTCATGACTAAGTTCGATGGTTTCAGGTGACCCGCCGCCTTTTGCTTGTCAACTTGATGTTCTTGGTCGCCGAAGCCATGGTTTAAATTCCCTTGTGAAGGCCCAAGCCTAAGGAGGAACACCATATTCTCGGGACTCCTTATGGTGGTATCATGGCCTTCTGTCACGCATATGCTACTGAGGAGAGAATAGATGATTCAAGTATGGGCATAGGCAACCAGATTGCTAATATTCCATCGTCAGTCAAGGTGATTTGGACAGCATGTTTTTGTGAAGGGAGACAAGCGGTCAGCTGCAACGCGTTGTGGTACAGTGTGATGCGATGCACTGTGGTGTGGTGCTGCAGGTCAGAGAGGATAGCATGGCCTCAGCCCCTGCCGCCAATCGGGCGTCCGTGGAGCTGTCGAGATGCGGGACAATCACTGAATCGTCCTTCTTGGCATTTGGCAAGTGTTTGAACGTTTAGTCACGCGTGTTTAGCGTACATCAGAGAGGAATTCTCTATCACGTCACCTTTCTGGGTTTCCAATCCCAGTGAATTTAAGGGAAAATGCCCTGCTTATGAGCCCCAAAGCGAGTGGACATCGACTCCAATGCGGAACAGAATCATCGGACCATGATAAGTTGAATTCGTGAGCGATATTTGTCAATGAGATCGATAAAGTGCTCCAAGTCTCTTTCTAGCATGGATCATCCGTATCGTCATGAATAAGTTCATGTCGAAAGTAAACAGTTCAACCAAGCATCGGAGATGGTTCGTGTGTACATAGTTACAATCTCTTGAGATGAGAACATTGGGTCGTAAGACATGCAATCCTTATATACCAGTCCCAAGTATGGATTGGCATAGTTGCACATTCACGTTTGCCTCACATCTACAAAGGTAGATATTTTTTGCAATGCGACACAAAGTTATGAAGATTGAAAATCCGCCCCGTATGAAACAGTCATCACTGTTGTTCTCACTGTAAACTGATTTGTCAGGAGTTTCGGGGAGAGATGAAAACCCCCCAAACTGGTGGTAATTGCTTCATAGACAACTGACTGAGACTGACACGCTATTAAGATAACGAACAATGTTAAAATTAGTGGTGTGGTTTGGTTATTTGAAAAGGCATTTGTAGTCTTAGTTGATGATCAGTGAAAGCTATCAAGTCACACGAGGAAGTGGAGTTGATTGTTAGCTACTACAGATTACTTGTAGTACGTTAGCAGTCAACTCCGATTACGGAGTTATCGACCGTAATCTTTACAATAGGTAGCAAAGAATCGATACTGAGGAACAGTTTCAGACAGCATGGTTTGCTTGCCACAGTGCAAATGGTCAAGGTCATTGGTGCGGATTTGTCAGCTGATTACCATATGAAATCTGTTTTCCTGAATGGGTTCAAAATGGTTTGGCCAGCCCTGCACTATTTGTTGAAGCTTGCCACAGTTACAATGAGGGGGGGGGTTAAAGCTAATGAAAATCAACTTTAGCGTCTCTAGTAGCAACGCATCGTGTTCAAAACTTAGGACAGGGGTCGGAAACCGACGGGACCGCAACTGTGTGAGTCCCATGACACTACCCGGTTTAACGCGGAGCACGGGGTTGAACAACGCACCATGCATGTAGTTCTGGGTAGAAAGTATACTACTCATGTGGGAGCATTCTAAATAATCCATAAAAAGAGGAACGGACATGGGCTCGAGTGCCTCTGTCACTGGATCTCATGAGTGCGGCTAACTGGGCAGTGCCCAAGCTTGAGAGCAAGGCCTAGCGTGCTAGGAGTTTTACTGAGCAGTGCCCACAAGTAACGATGGAAAATTGTCCATAAGGCTACAAGCACCCGTGACGTTACGTGATCAGCCAGCTGGTTATGCTTACCCGGCTCCATTTTCAGTCGGTCTGCTATAGTTAAAGGTAGGTACTTGTAGAGGGGACTTTTTTGTCTCCCTGTTAAGGGTGCTAGTGCCAGAATCGCTAGGTGTGACCCGATTGGCGAAATATACTCAGTTGCAAACAAATTTCGTTTTGCGAGAGATTCACCTGGAACCCAGCTGAATCTCGCGTTTGTAATGTTTCCAGGCAACGGAATGTGGTGCACCAGGCCGTTTCCGTTGCTACGATATTCGAGAAATCGGGATACATGTATAGATATAGTGTACTACTCATAAGGCTGCTGACGGATTGTCGACGAATTTTCAGCAACCTCATGAGTAGTGCATTACGAATATACATGAGTCGATTGAGTTTTATTGAAAAAGATTTTGTGTTAGTGAACTCAGTGCTCTTTAAGTGGATATCTTTGCTAAATTCGAAAGAGTACTATAATATCTAAGGAGAACCTCACGGGAATTTCTCCAATTCATATCGAGAGGTTGCCTAATGACTGCCTATTTAAGCCTATTTGCCTGGAGCCGGTCTTATAAGTACTCCTAAAACCTGGTTAGCCCGTCCCTTCTGGAAGTATTCAAGAGTGGAGCACAACTTACCTAGAAATCGGTCCCAAACGTTTCACATCGCCAACAGCTTCTTCTGTTGAACGTGTACCGATATGTTAAGATTTTTTGCCTAGGAGATTTGTATACAGCTGAGACACGAATTGTTCTTCGCCACGATACCTGGCTCGTGGAGGCGGGCAGAAATGCGAATCCAAACTGGTACAGACCTTACCCTACCCTTTTGGTTGTTTATGATGGAGTACTGTTTGTCACATCACTCGCCTCCTCCGTGCAATTCCAAATGGGTAGGGGTCAACTTTATGCTTGTGCTTCTTCTTATGTTGGTCACAGATGAGAAGTTGGGCAGAAACAACAGTGGTTTGTACACATAAGCATTGGACAGAATACTTCAAGTGTAACCGTTTAACTTGACGGTTGGATAAAGCCACATATCTAAGGGTTGAATAAGCTGCCTCACTAGAGTCTGTGGCCTGAAGTACTCTCAATATGAGACTGATATTAACCTTCCCTGAGGCAAGAAATTGTATGTGTTTTCAAAGTAGCCTCTTTCTGAAGATGACTCCCTAAAAAACAGAAGACCTCAGAGAAGCGAGCATCCATGGTCAATATCTTGAAGCACACACATAAACAGTAACTTCACCTTCCCCTCACTGCGCGTGTCAGGTCATGGGTTGTCGATTTTTCGATATGATCCCTCAAACTGTCGAAAAGCTTAGACACTTTTTAGAATTTGGAGAAAAAGTTGGGCTATCTGCATCATACCCGTTAAACTGATAAAGTCTGTTAAACTTTCAGGAATGCATGAAGAAAGTCGACACGAACAAGGATGGAGTGATTTCAAAAGAGGAATTTCTGGCGGCCGTTCGACATTTCAAACCAGAAAAGTTCTCGTAAGTATCAATGTGAACCTTTAAACTGTATATTTTCAAGGTTAAAAAAACTGATCGAAATTGTCAGGCGTATGCAATTATGAAGAGTAGGGAATTGCTCTGCTTTTGTGGTTTTATAAGTCAAGTCACTCTGAAAACTGAAGATGGGAACAAGACGATAATATTAGAGCTTTTCAGACACTCAATACTGCACGAATGGGTAAGAAGAACCATTTTGAAGAGTTTATCGTCGGGTCAAACATAATCAAGTGGTCAAAATTTAGATTTAAGTTTTTGGAGGCTTTCAAAGGAACTGAGAAAACTAGCCTATGATACACGAACAGTTTCATTCCAACCAATCAGCTCTCAGCTTGTTGGCGACAGCTGATCGGTAACCCGATCAGCTGTGTTCACTGTAAACTCGGCGTGGACACGATAGGCTGGTAGTCTACATGAAGTCCTTGGACAGGAACAACATCTATTCACGTAAACGTAGCCACCTCCGCTGTGGCAGTGTAACGTTTTTGTCGTTATGATCCTCGGAGCTCATGCCGGCTGAGTTTGGAACTAGTCAGATTAGCCACCCTGGATAATGCTCTCGTCCATGAACGCAGTCATCGAGAGAACAGCTCGGACTGGAATTTTCAGCAATATATATTGTACATTTTTCGGTTGAAGTGGACAGAGCAGAATTTAAGCTTCATCACCATCAGGCCTTCAACTTGCAACTCGGACTTGCTCGGTGTCTTCAGTGGTGTCAAACTGATCCAATTAGGGGCTCCAGATGCGGAGGATCTACGAAATCTACATTCTTACATAACAGCCTCTTCGACAAGGTTATTGATTATGTAAGTATCCCAGTGGATATTCTGCATCTCTTACCTAATCTGCTCCTGTTTAAAAATTGTTCACTGACATGGAACAAAATCATGGGGCCTGAATGTCCAGTGTCGCGGGAGCTCTTTGATCACAGTCAAAAATGTGCCGGTGCCTCGCAATGTTTGTAAGAACAGTATGCCACCACTTGCATTCCAGTGTTTCCTCTTCATTTGAGCCGTTTGGGCGTTCGACATCAGGTACTTAAGTACCTGATGAACCTATGTTGGCGACGTGGCAAGTTGTCACAGTTTCTGTGGTCATCTCTGTTCCAAGCTGTCCTTGGTAAAAGGTTTGCGAAAGACACATTGTCGGGATATGTCGGTGGAAAATGAAATTCACTACTGTCACATGAGAGTTTTTGGATCTTCGTGCCTTTCTGTCTCGGTTCCACGTGATCCTGAATGCAAGTGGTTGGGAATATTAGAGCAGAAGTTTCCACAGCCTATATCAGTAATGCATGCTGCCATTATCGGCCTCATTGCTCAGTTAAAGTTCTCCTGTACCGTGGAGGCATGTCGAGTGAAGTTCTAATAGGAAGCTGGGTCAGTCCCGTTGATTGCACCTTACTCAAACGTGACGCTCAGATGTGTTGCCTTGAATGCTGTCTAGACACGTAGAAACCCTATCCTAGATGGTTTTTCTCTCATCAAGTCCCTACGCTCCCCTTTTCATTTCACTCTTTACCAAGGTTTCCTCATGTTTGTGTGTACACACACCAGTAGGTACTACTGATTCCTTGCTCCTAGTGATTACGGTGATGACGATGCATGTTTGCCGATTAATTATACAGTTGGGGTTCCGGGGATTTTTTAAACCAGCCTGAATTATCGATAATTCTACTCATGGACTGCCGGAAGAATCCACTTGTTATTACTATGAAGACACAACCTAACCGATAACCAATCAGAAAATGAGTCATCAGTCTAGATCAGAGCCTGATAAAGCGTGATTTCTCTGCAGTTTATAGGACAACGTGAAATTGTGTGGTTTCGTGAAGCATGGAGGGAGCTGACCGCTCAGAATAACTCATCTTGTGTTCAACAGTGTGACTCAAGTTTGTACGAACTTAGGTGTACCCTGTCCACCTTTAGATGAAGGCATTTGAAAATAACTGGAGTTTACTTACTTTTTGATGAGACTGCAGCGTTTACAGACGAAGAGAAATCAATGGTTTCGTCAAGCATTGGTCATGTTTTCTGATCTCCAAAAAATGCTTCTCCGGTTTAGGAGTGACAGGGTCTCTATTGGTGAATGTAACGCACCACAGTCCAATGGTAATGTGCCCGGGACCAGGACAAAGTAGTTTCTTCCAAGGTCTTTCTTTTCCGCTAAATAGATTGAGAGAGGACCACCTTAATTTTCATCAGGTCTGGAATCACTTCTCACTAAGGTGAATTTCTGCTCAGTCGCTGCACATTGAATGAGTGTGGCAGAATGGATTACCTAATCAGAATGCTGAAAAGCTTGAACTCCGTACCTCAGCGTCACGCTATCTGAAATCTGCATGACCTGAAAGATCTAACTGGTGGGAGTTCAATGACATGGGATGGATCCATCGAACAAACTGGGATTGTCACTGTAGCAACTCTCCGTCCACTCGTTACTGTCAGCTTGGCCAACGTGAACATAGCAAGCGTGTTGTCTGATTAGTTTGACAAATCACTTGACTGGACGGCAGTCGATCATCAGATTGTCTGCTGCATTTTCATGATCGTTCTCTGATTGGCTGTATAGAAAATATAGGATTAGCGAAATACACTCACTTGCAAACAAATCTGGTTTTTTGGGAGGCTCATTTGGAACTCAGCTGAATCTCTCGTTTGTGGTGTTTTCAAGCAAATGAGTGTGCTTCACCAGGCCACCTCATGTTTCAGTTGCTACGACATCCGAGAAATTGTGATACATTTAGTGCACTACTCATAAGGTTGCTGAAAATTCCACAACAGCCCACGACATCATTAGTGTTGATTCCCGAACAGGCTGTAAGACGTCTGTTGTACGGATGCTATCAGCGGAAACTGAATTTTTTGAAGATCTTCTACAGCAACTCACACACATTTGTATATGAATTTGTCCTAACCCCTTGTTTCCTTGCCCTTTAAGGCAGTGTGCGCAATGCAACAAGTCCAAGACATGGCCGGCTTTTTCCTTTTTTCCGTGTGTACATATCAGCTTTCTCGATGTGTGTGCACCTTCTGGTTTGGCCTGACATCATGCGATCATAGACAAACCGGTCCAACTGTGAGAATTGCCTAAAATTTATCATCCCACGGACGGTTTAACCCTTCTTGGGGCTCATCAGGTAGGCACAGTCCCCGAGTTTCTGCAAAACTTGTGTTTCGCTTGAATCCAAATAAGGACAGCGGATACGATTACCCACCAGCTTTTTCCAAGCAAACGACAGGTGATGCTCGTAAAGCGAATGTGCAACCGGGAAACCGGTTTAATGTCAACGCACTGGGCCTCAATAATCTATCGTATCGAAAAAGATGAATAATTTGACATGTTATTCAGTCCTGAGCGGCCCAATTTGCAACCCATAAATGGGCCTGGAAAAACGCTAAATAGACGTTAGTGTGCAGCCGGAAAAAGCTTTTATCACATGATTATGACCTATTCAAAGATTTTTGTGCACACAGAAATGGAATAGGATCTACGTGGCCTCAGTACTATACAAAATATTTTGGTTTTTATTCATTCCTTGACCGGTTTACTGTAGGGGTTTGAAAAGGCAGGTTTTCAGTTTGACCGCGTGGTTGCTCGAAAGATGTGTTTTGGCGTACGTTCATCCACGACAGCAACAGAATTGATCGGTACACCATCTTACTTCACTTCTTCGAAGACCAGTGCCTTAGTCGTCTGTATCGTCCATAGTTGCGCAGCACTCTATCCTCGACCTATGGCGGATGTCATCTTGCGCTCTATGTTTTCCGTTCACTGGTTACCTTCAAATCACCGTATACCAGATAGCCTCCTGAAATGTAGCCATCTGAAAAAGAAGTGCTTGCTTACTTTAAATCATTCGGTTGAGAACAACAAAACGAATGTATGCATGTCGCGGCACAGATCCTTCGTTTGCTTTGATGCGGATGACTTTATCGTCAACCACATGGTGCCAAATTAATGAAGTCAATCCTGAGGAGTAAGCAGCCAGTGAAGTGGCAGGGATTTTTGATGGGGTGTTCCACGACTGCCCTTCGAACGAGGATCTGTGTAGAGACTTCTTTGTTGCATTGTTTTGCAGAATTTCAAGCTTAGCAATCGACCAGAGGAGTAGTTGTAGCCAAGATCTTTATCAAAATAAACTTTGCCGCGTGAAAGCTCTTTTAAACTCCAACAGAAGAACCGCATTGGGTTTGAACGTGATACTGAAGAGTTTTCATGGATTGAAATGCATTACTTCTGCTCAGGAGAATCATCATTCTGGTGTTCACGAAGCCCCGAATGGGCTGCACGATCGATTTCTAAGACCGGTCGCTGATTGGTTTATTTTTATAGAGCTTTAAATAGAACCCTCTTCCGAATGTCTTGTTAACAAAAAGATATATGAAATCGATATGTACTCTCCTTTGCAAACGAATTTGGTTTTGGCAAGAGATTCAACTGAATTCGGCTTCATCTCTCGTTTTCTAATGATCTACTTCGAAGAGATTTTAGATGCCTTATGAGTAGTATGTTACTTCTTGTTGCCAATATGTCTCGAAAAACGTATCGCATCTTCTGAAATGAGTCAACTTTAACGGAGTACAAAGTATCTGATTGCTATATGCGGGGTGAGGTGGGGGCTATACCCTCAGATGATTAGAGCAGAAAGCTAGTTTTCAATCGTGTTATCATCGTCTTATCATCAACTTGTCTCTACAATACATTTTTGCCAGGGTGTCAGCGGTGGTTGCGTGCAAACATCAAACTTGAATTACGCCAAAGTCACGTGTGAAGAACGTGATAAACTTCAATGATAGACTACTAGCTTCGGAGAAAATATAGATACTTTTGACAACGTTCCGGAATGTGGACAATTGATAAGTTGCAGGTGGACGTGTAAATCGCAGGGTCTCTAAATCAGAGCTTGAAGAAATGTGGTTTAATTTGAAGAACTAGAACTGGGCGTGATCCAGGAGGACCATCATTTGACCATATGGAGATGGTTTCACATAATTGCCCCTGTTTATTGGGTCCTTAAGACTTAGTTTTTCTGATGCATCCCCAGTAACATGTCTTGTTTGCGTCTTGTCCTCTTGAAAACAATCGGGTTGGCAGTGCACACAAATGATAAAGCGGACTTCAAGTGTGATAGCTTTGAATCTATATCACGGACAGTTTTTTGCTACAACACTGAGGTTTGTTCATCTTTGAGGCATTTCAGCAGTTATTTTTATCACACGTCAAGGTCATCAGAATTTGTAAAATAAGTTGATAATTAGATACGCTAAGCTCAGGGGTCCTAATGATCGGCCGTAATTGGTGAACACGTTTCTGGATCTGTACACAACCAGCATTTTTTCATTAGAATGGTTCGCCATATCCAAAAAAAGCTGCAGAACAAATTTCTGGCAAGAATCCATCGTGACAACGATTTCTCAGAGCTCCAGATGCATGAGTGGTTAAAGCAAGAACTTCTACCAGGAATCCAATCCTGACATCTCGACCGCTCCTCTCGATAGCCTTGGGCAACCTGACATTATATCAGCCCTTCCACTCACTTTGGGTGGCATAACGGCTAGGCACCAGAAGGGTGTCTCGGCTGAGCGATTACAGTTCATGATACTATTGCTGTTTCTCGAGCGCTTCGGTGCACGTCTAATCGAACTATTGGTATGGCAGTTTCCATTAAGATGAACTTCATCCTAAGAGAAAACAGCATCATGGTGGTTGATCTTATCTGAGTGGAATTCACATCACTGAAATCTACCCTTTTCAGTGACTAAACGAAGGAAACGCGTTTTTGTGACTACTAGGGAGGTCAGATTCCTGAAAGGGATCACTGGATGCCCGAAGTCTACTGAGACCCTCAACTACACTAGATGCTGACCAGACAGACAACGCCCCCTCAGTGTGCAGCACATGACAGCCTTGTATCGAAGCCATACAGCGCATGACAGCGTTGGACCAAGGTCAGACAGCGTCCCTCCAATAAAGTAGCTTGGAGCGGTCGTACTTTCGCACCCACTTGTTCTCAGCAAAGCTGTTGTGTTTCCTATCGGCGAGTCCTTTTCCGGCACTAGGTACCGGAGCAGGAACAGCAGATATAACCGTGATCTGAGAAGAGCTAGTATGTATATTACTATAAAAAATATCATCGTATTTAATGATCAGCTGTCACTTAAAAAACGATCCTCATTACTAAGATTGCTGAAACACTACCCATCTACACTCCAAGTTAGTTCCTGACTGAATTTGATAAGTTAGCAAAGGCTACCCACCTATCTTGTGCCTTATGAATCGGTCATAAGAAAGAACAAGTCACACCACGGGCAGAACTCCCATCTGAGAAGTCTTCGTTCGAGGAGCCAGCCAACATGTTAATACTTGGTGCGAATCCCGTGATTAGATGATTAAATGCCTGTTTTAGTGAGAGTTGGTCACACAACTGATAATTTACACGTGTCCGAATTGATAGGCCTCAAGTCGGGTTTGGCTCGGAACTCCATGTAAGAATCCTCCTTGATTCATTTTCGAAAAAAAGTTTGGTGACAATCGGTAGACTTATTGCTGGGCAACGTTTCGCTTTTCGCACAAAAGCTTCATCAGTCCAAGTGAGCAGGTCACTCAGTCGGTCAGGTTTTGAGGCAGACTTAAAATATCTTCATTTTAGCGCACTAGATCAGTGTTGAGTGTCAATCAACGTCTCTTGTCGGTTGATATGGTTGCCAAAATCTTGCGTTGATGAGTTGGGGGAGTTTCAAATTAGTTCCGATCGGATTTGGTTCCTTAATCTTCCACTTCAGGGTGCTTCAAGTGATGAATCACCTCGGGTGCCAGATTTCGTTGGTCTTCGTTGGCTTGTGAGTGTTACGGCAATTTACTTGGGGAAGGGAAAGTAAGCGAGATTAAGTGGAAAAAGTTTAGAACTCATTGAGAAATCACTGCTTCAGAAGGGCTTGATAGTCTTCAAAAAAGAGATTAAGTGGAATTCAAATGATGACTACTGCTCCTTCTGATAACCGACCCGTGTCAGCTCGACTGATCCAAAGCCGTTCTCCACATGCTTGTCGGTTCCAGGCCTTCTGTTGCGTTAATACTGGAATGCTTGGTCAGCATTCCTCGTGTTGTGAACCGTAGTTCTCGCCTCAAAACCTCAACATTTTCTACCCCATGTCCAGCGTATGTTCCGCCATTGCCGAGTTTTTCACTAACGCTCATCTGCGCTTCTCGGCGGCTTGTTTAGTTTCTTCCCATGCTTTCGGATTCTGGTGTGAAGTTCTTTGGCCGTCTGTTCTATACAGACCTCAGTGCAGTCGTTACATTCAATTTTTTTTGGACACAGTCCCTGGTTCTGTTCAATTACACCAATTCAGAGTGTTTCCCCTCTGAGAAGCTACTATTTCCACGTGTGACCGGGTGAGTTAGAATCACGCAAAAATAATGGTTCTCCATAAGGATGAGACAGCAGTGTACAGTGCTTCTAGGTTTTCTCTTATTGAGCAGACTTGAGTTGCAATGCTCTTTCGGACCATAGATCGAAGCCATGTAGAACAGCTCGATATTTAACGAAGTCCAGTAGATTACTTTTTTCACTATACTGTTAAAACGATTCAGTTTTCCAGTCCCCGTTCAGTTTTGGCTTGGTTTTATCAATATTCTGGTCAAAACTGCTGGAAGCTGATAATTAATATGCAGATTTCTCCATCTTTACTATTTTCAATATCTGGCGAAAAACACTCCAGTATCCCTTGATATTCCCCAGAGAATAGACTAGTCTGGAACTGGGCCCGGATACTGGTGTGACGGCGGATACTACTGATTAGGCACGCGAGTAATATGTGGTTTTCTCGTAGATCCGCCTCGCGTCCGATGGAAGGTGGCGAACCTGTGGAACTGCTTTGCAGCGTTCATTTACAATTGCGTGATAGTCAATGAATATCTACGAAATTTAAAGAAGACGCGTGAGGATGTTCAGTTTTTTAAATAAGATACTTTTTAGATGTTCACTGTCCTGTCCAATGGTTTGTAATCATTTAGTTGGTGTTTGGTAATAAACAGCTCTTCAGCGAAGGCCTTTCCCCCCTACAATCGTAGCTCGGGTGAGCTTATTGGTATCTGATCAGGTGTTCGTTGGCCTGTTAGCTAGGCTTGTCAATCAACTCGCATTCAGTTGGTCATCAACCGAGTTGAAAACGTCAGTCCGCCGTTGGGTTGGTGGCGAAGCGTTTCCGAATTGATAATCGAAAGCGGCTAACAAATCAACGGTCACCTGATCAAACTCCTATCGGATAGTCTTTTCTGATTCTTTCTTGGTTCCCATGAACCGACAAGGCATGACTTAGCATTGTGCTGGTTTGCCTTCAACATTAATTTGTGTTTTCTTCCAGCTGGAAAACGTAACCACTTTCTGTGAATAAGGATTAAATCACTTTTTTT
>NW_008751806.1:632253-670944 GCF_000715545.1 Opisthorchis viverrini
CACATGCTTGTCGGTTCCAGGCCTTCTGTTGCGTTAATACTGGAATGCTTGGTCAGCATTCCTCGTGTTGTGAACCGTAGTTCTCGCCTCAAAACCTCAACATTTTCTACCCCATGTCCAGCGTATGTTCCGCCATTGCCGAGTTTTTCACTAACGCTCATCTGCGCTTCTCGGCGGCTTGTTTAGTTTCTTCCCATGCTTTCGGATTCTGGTGTGAAGTTCTTTGGCCGTCTGTTCTATACAGACCTCAGTGCAGTCGTTACATTCAATTTTTTTTGGACACAGTCCCTGGTTCTGTTCAATTACACCAATTCAGAGTGTTTCCCCTCTGAGAAGCTACTATTTCCACGTGTGACCGGGTGAGTTAGAATCACGCAAAAATAATGGTTCTCCATAAGGATGAGACAGCAGTGTACAGTGCTTCTAGGTTTTCTCTTATTGAGCAGACTTGAGTTGCAATGCTCTTTCGGACCATAGATCGAAGCCATGTAGAACAGCTCGATATTTAACGAAGTCCAGTAGATTACTTTTTTCACTATACTGTTAAAACGATTCAGTTTTCCAGTCCCCGTTCAGTTTTGGCTTGGTTTTATCAATATTCTGGTCAAAACTGCTGGAAGCTGATAATTAATATGCAGATTTCTCCATCTTTACTATTTTCAATATCTGGCGAAAAACACTCCAGTATCCCTTGATATTCCCCAGAGAATAGACTAGTCTGGAACTGGGCCCGGATACTGGTGTGACGGCGGATACTACTGATTAGGCACGCGAGTAATATGTGGTTTTCTCGTAGATCCGCCTCGCGTCCGATGGAAGGTGGCGAACCTGTGGAACTGCTTTGCAGCGTTCATTTACAATTGCGTGATAGTCAATGAATATCTACGAAATTTAAAGAAGACGCGTGAGGATGTTCAGTTTTTTAAATAAGATACTTTTTAGATGTTCACTGTCCTGTCCAATGGTTTGTAATCATTTAGTTGGTGTTTGGTAATAAACAGCTCTTCAGCGAAGGCCTTTCCCCCCTACAATCGTAGCTCGGGTGAGCTTATTGGTATCTGATCAGGTGTTCGTTGGCCTGTTAGCTAGGCTTGTCAATCAACTCGCATTCAGTTGGTCATCAACCGAGTTGAAAACGTCAGTCCGCCGTTGGGTTGGTGGCGAAGCGTTTCCGAATTGATAATCGAAAGCGGCTAACAAATCAACGGTCACCTGATCAAACTCCTATCGGATAGTCTTTTCTGATTCTTTCTTGGTTCCCATGAACCGACAAGGCATGACTTAGCATTGTGCTGGTTTGCCTTCAACATTAATTTGTGTTTTCTTCCAGCTGGAAAACGTAACCACTTTCTGTGAATAAGGATTAAACTCACTTTTTTTTCTATAAAAAAGGAACTTTAATCCTTCCATCTAGCTAAATTATTGTTTTCTGTCAAATGTCTCTACCGTCAGGGAGGCGAAACTTCGTGCAGCGTTTCAAAAGGCCGACAAAGATAAATCTGGGAAAATAAGAAGAAATGAAATGATGGAATTCTTAAAGGAACACAACCATCCTGTGTCAAAGACAAAAGTGGAAAAGTGGTTGAAGAAACACGATAAAGAATGGTGAAATGTAGCGGTGCGTAGATGAGAACCAGTTATTGGTGAGAAGCCTAAGTGCACTCTGTAAGGATGAAGACTTGACAGTTAGCAGACACATTTCTCGCCAACGGGTAACAGAGATATCCTGTTTGCATTCACATGCACTCGTAGCATGTCGAAATCCACTGACCGCTTGAAGAACAAGCTTCGGATGATTTCATTAACGCTGTTTCCGACACTCTGATCAAAGAGATTTCCATTCTGGTCTATTATGTCCACTTGACTCCTCGTGCCTGGGGATCTGTTCGAATGGGAACAACTTGAGCGTTTTGGTTGACTGCACGTCTGCTGGACTTAAGCGTGATTTCGGACTCTGTACCTAGTTGGTGTCCAAAATCTTGTCTCCGTGAGTCCGAAAGGAAGATGTGGTAGAACGACCTTGAAATGTGATTACTTGGGTTCCCAGTGTGATGTAAGCGAAGCCAGCTGGCCGGCATGAGCCACCTAGTCACAGGGTGGCATCGTCCGGACGGAAATTGTTTAGAACTACGATAACTTCCAGATTGGCAAAGTCTAGCGAAATGATATACACTGCTCTCTAAAGCAAGTTTTCTGTCGGTTGTATGGCTGACAGCATTCTATCCCGATTACTGCCTCCTACCATTGATAAATGGTTCGCATCCTTGGGAGGTGGTTTTTTTTTACTTCATCAACAATTAGCCTTATGCGACTGGGTCTTTTTGTTGTGATTTTGGCTCTTGTAAATACTCCAGTTGATTTGTCGTCTCGGGTACAGCAGGTTGCGTTTCAGAAAACCACGTGATACATAGCCAACGGAACCCACAATGAAGTCGCGTCTGGCCACACGCTAAGCTTTAGTTCCGTCAGATGCGTAGCTTGTGGTGAGCAGTGTTCACCTGATCGATACTAACTTATCGATTTGAGAGCAGATTGTGGGAAACGGGTGGGCGTAACTACACTTCAACAGAAAGTCGAGGTCAATGAATCTCAAACAACTGTTCCGCAATGAGCGCTAGATGGACGAAACTATTGGTCAGGCCGCAAGATAAGACTAAATTCCGCATTATAGAGGTCTCACTTATTCATGAACGTGCAGATCCTCAACGAATGGATGGTGTAAATAGCTCTCTACTGAGCCATAAACCAGAATATTCGGCCTCTTGGAATCCGAGGTATTTCCAAGAAAACCTATTAAAATCCCTGCTCATAGTGTCGGACAGTCGGGTAAAGGTGCTACGTCTGCAAAGCCAGTTATACGATCAAACATTTGGGTGGAAACGTATGCGTTAGAACGTACAAGTCAGTTTCTTATGAACAGCTGCGGCCTTTCAACTTGCTGGATATAAAGCTGATAAGTTAGGAGACCTATTCAACCAATTTTGAAAAGGTCTGAAATCTCTGACAGCATTCCCCCTTGATCTCATTTAGTACATTCTTTCCAAACTGATTGGGAGACCTTTTAAGGCTTAGGAAGCAAGCACAAGCTAAATAAGCACTGACAGGCATACATGCTCCGTGGTCATCTGGTGCACTCGATGTTTGTACTGAAAGAGGCAAACGAGATACCCTAAGGCCACTGAACACGGGAAGTGACGTAACGAATAACGAGTCTGTCGTTAACCGGGATTAACCTGTAATTCAAGCGGAATTAATCCAAGAATCGTTCAGCTGCAGCACTCTTTCGGTGCCCAACTGCCACGTCAACTGAAGGAAGCACGATGGTCAGGATACTGCTAGGTTGCCCAAGTCTAGACAGGGGAAGTCGAAACGCAGATGTCGGGTTCAAATCATGGAACTTCTGGCCAGGAAATTTGCGCTCTAACCACTGAGACATCTCGCTCATTCAAGCAGAATATGTCATGTAGGCCAGTGGTTAACACTACGAAATTCTGCTTCAAAGACCGGTACACACATGTTGTTCCATCAATAAATGATGTGAAAAGGGTTTTTCTTACCACAACTTCAGCACTGATGGTATTCTCAGTGTTTGCTAGTGTTTGTTTTCTTCAGGGTGCACTGGTGACGGTTTTGTGGTAAAACAGCGGGCAAAGTTCCTATTCACCTAAGATCTGTTTCTCTGCCAGTGGACGAATGGACGGTGTCGTGTGCCGGGTTCAGACCAAACGAAGGCATGTCCTGATTGGTCAGAATGTGTGCCAATCAGGATCGAGCATTTTGAACCCGGTGCGGCAAATGACTGTAGATCGACCTTCGGGGAATGACCATTAATGACCCTATAAGTACGGTTATAACAATTTCCTTTTGTCTCCTTAAAAAGTTACTCTTTTTTTATGACATGAAATTATGAACGGGAAGGCAAGCCAAAGACTAACATGGAGTTATAATGCCGTTTGGAAGGCAACACAGCTCAAAAATTGTTTCCTTATGTAGTGAAGCACATATGTGCAATGATAGATGCATTGCACAGGACAACGTAGGCTCGATTGTTGCGTCAGTAATTTTGCTTCGAAATGGCGATGAAAGGCACTTCTGGGTGTTGAATAATTCTACAATCCGGAACTCATCTAGTACGCCACAAACTGATGGTGTAGTTGCTCATCTACCTGAAGCTCGAGTTACCTCACTGCTCAACCTGTGTTTTGCATACCTCTGAATATGACAAGCCTAACTCAACGTTCAGTGTTAACGGACGACTTGTTGATCCTTCTGGATGGTTCATAGCCTTTGCTCCAGCAAAACTACTAAGGAAGATAAGAAAAAGTCTCATATTTGTGTACCGGAATCACCGAAGTCTCTTCAAAGATTGGGGACAACAATGTACTGCATTGAATCGACGAAGTCAGTCTACTGGTGGGGAATAAGATCACATGTCTGGATCACATGGCTTGATGCAGTACAGTATTGCTACTCTTGAGGGTAGGCTGGAGACTGTTTACCAGATCCTGAAAAAGATGTCTAACCACTTTGTCAAATCCTAACCATAGGGGCGGCACTCGGGAGTGTTCAAGGTCGTAGTTACTATCTGGTTCAAACCACCCCAGCCGTCTGGGAAGTTTACCGTTGTATCGGGCGCCATTTTTATTCGATTGGAAGGTGGATTTTTACAGCTACCCAGTCTAGTCGAATTCGGTAACCCAATGAAATCACAGTCAAGAGGATGACAGAACAGCTAGATCTTAGTACGAAACGGAAGCCCAGATTATGACGACCAGCTACTGGAACTGGAGATAAACACTCGGAAACTCACACCAAACTATGCAGTTATTCTGAAGCTGTTTTCCATTCGAAAGAGGAGAAATATGTTAAAATTTTCGCCAGAAATCAGTTTTTGACCGAGGATGCTCCCCTTCCGATTTTAGCCCCAGACACTTCAAGCGTAAACGCTGAAGACGAAACAGGTATCGTAAGGACCAAGTAGTCCACTTTCAAATCGAGATAAACTTTGGTTGAAACGCAGCTAATACACTCTAGGGAATCATACCTTCATTCAGCTGTTGAGCGACCACCTCTGCTGTGCGTGGAATTTGGTGACCGAGGGGTGAAATGCTGTTTGTCTCTATCACTGGACAATCTTGATCTAGTGCCTCAGTTCCAACACCGAATTTTGCTTTGGTTCGAAAACCTATGCGCGTAGCGTGGTTTCGGTATTGTCTCGTCCAATATATGTGGATATTCAGGGCAGCTTACCTCCATATTTGTCGAAATAAACGCTATTTCAAAGTGAACTATAGGACATACCGACCAAATCTTGCTTTACTTCGCTGTGACTCTTTAGACGCGCATTAGAAAAGCTTATAAAGGTGGAATTCTGAAGCACATCCCGAAATTATCAGCGAAAGGAGGAATCCTTTGTACTTACAACTATCTGTCTCCTATTACGAATAGTAGTAGCTTCGAAAAATTTCCAGTTTGCTGTTTATTGGGGTAAATAGTATCGATGTGACGGTGAGAAACTGGCGAAGGTATCAGGGCAGGATGATCTGATCTATTCTGGTTTTGCTGTTATGTTGGCGCATCTGATTAGCCTCATTGTCTTTGTGCCCTATCCTCATTCGAGCCAATCCGTTTCTCCTAGGTAGACGGTAGAATCAATAAATGTCGTAGAATTTGGCGGACGGCGGCAATAGAACTTAACCGTTTGAACAGGGTTTAAAACTGTCCTACCTATCAAATATACACTCATTTGCAAACTAATTTGGTTTTTCGAGAGACTCAGCTGAAACCCAGCTGAATTTCTCGTTTGTGATGTTCTCAGGCAACTGAATATGCTGCACCAGGCCGCCTCATGTTTCAGTCGCCACGATATTCGAGATATCGTGATACATGTATATCTTTGTAATGTACTACTCATAAGGTTGCTGAAAAAATCAGTTTGCAAATGAGTGCATGTTCGCTAATTCCGTGCAATTCGGTTTCAAGTTGAACATATGGTTGACGCAAATCCGGGGACTGCGCCTACCTGATGAGCCCCAAAAAGGGCGAAACCGGTCGTGCGCTGTCGACGGATTTTCAGCAACCTTATGAGTAGTGCATTACAAAGATATACTTTACTACCTACTTTGTTGCAGCAATCAGAAGACGTTGTCTGAATCCGCTGGTGTCTCCAGGTTTTGGGAAAGCACTCCAGCTATCACGATTTGTAGACAGAAGCAAGATATATGTGAGCAAAGCTGCTTTAAGGTTCGTTTACGCCAGTTTGGTCACCAGCAGGACAGGTATTCGACAGTAATTTCTTCGTTCGTTTATTGGCTAAGCCCATAGCGCATGCCCACTGAGGCTTAAAGAAATGAGTTCGCGATGTCTTCATCACAAAGGTTTGCTAAGGGAAAGCGGTGTCTTTCGAGGGTAGAAATACTCCTATCGGGTTTCAGTAGGACAAATTTGGCCAAGCCTGTAGCATGAATCAAATAGATTTATTTGAACACAATAAGTGGTGAATATTGATTGTTGGCAGAATGTCTCAGTTCAACTCGATTCCCGCACCAGTGCGTCGAATTCTTCTTTGGTGAGGTAACCTTTCTTTCGTTTGTCATACTTTTGAAAAAGAGTTTTCATTTGTGATTCGGACCATCCTTTGTTCAATGGCATCATGTGTCGAACAAAACAAGTGAAATCGAGACGTCCATTCCCACTGGCTCCCATTTGAGTGTACATATTTTTCGTATCTTCTAAGCTGAACGGCAAAAGAAGAGTGAATTTATTCGGTGGGATGCAAGAAAATGTGAGAAAACTTTTTTTTCGTGACGAAGCTGTCTGTATCACGCTTGAACGAACGACCTAGCAGTCAGTCGCGTGGACTTACAACCACATCAACCAATAGGATGACGACTAAGACCACATGCCTGCTGGTTGACCCAACCACTCGCAGCTAATCGATACGCCCAGGCCACAGACAGCGATAAGCTCCTATCATGTGACCAGGTATTAAAGAACGAAATAAACACCTTCGCTGCAGCCGGACTATCACAGCTGACGGATTGGAGCTAGGCAGTTTACCCAAATGATAAAAACAGGAAGATCGAAAGATTTCTAGGCCCTATTGGATAAAAATGTGGTGGTCTTGCAGGAGAAACACCATAGAAACTTCAGGACAGATAGGAGACATAGTTCGCTGTATGTTATCAGCTGCGAGACGTAAACCGAGGTTAATAACAGTGGCATGTCCTCACAAGTGTCACGTGGTAAGCACTAGGGCAACCAAAGTTATTGTGTCCAGACTTTTCTACACACCAATCTGGATTGTGAAGCCTGATTAACAAGTTCTTGCCGTTCGATGGAGGCCTTGGATTATACTTTTGTAACAAGGCCTTCGAGTTCCTCTGATGAAGGGTTTGTAGTAGGTACTTGCCAGGATTAGAAGTTGAACCCGACCTTTTGGATACAAGTGCATCAGTAATCAAAGGATATAAAGCGTCTCGTACTCAGGGATGCGCACCGCTAGATGGTCGCAAGGCTTTCCGTTACCTCTGGTATCTAAAACCAACGTAATATGGATGCACGATTCACGGGTCGAAAAGTGAATGAATGAATGAATAAATTTGCAATGAATGAATGAATGAATGAATGAACAAACAGACCGATAGACAGACGGACAAACAAATAGACAGACTGACTGCCTCATAGACGCACTGGCTCACTTATTCAGAGTGACACAGTATTCAAAATTTGGCAAGTTAAGTATGACTATATAGACGCAATATACTACTCACAGGGTTGCTGAAAACTCCGCGACAGCCCATGACCGGTTTTGCCCCTATTGAGGCTCACAGAATAGGCGCCATTTTTTAGTTTCTATCAATTTTATGTTCCACTTGAATCCCAATTGCACGAAACTGGTGAATTTGCGCTCATTTGCATACCAATTTTTTTTTCACGGGAGACTCACCTGGAACCCAGCCGATTGCTCGTTTATGGTGTTTTAACGGAAACTTGATGTTTTTCTGAATCATTGACCACTTGTAGTAGAGTCATTCAGGTGCTTTCGTAAAAGATGGGTAACTGTAAATTTGACATATGCCCATTCTGGATAAGAAGAGTGTTTCTCGATTACACGTCTATAGTGCTTTCTGTCGAGAAAAGCTGACTTTGACAGGCATTTGGTTAGCCTATGTGGTTGGCAGATCAAGGCATCCACAGAATTCGTATTACCACTGGAAGCTTGAGAGATACCAATGATACCAAGTATAAATAAAACAGCGGGGGTTTCAGCATAAACTGGCTTTACTCACAGGACGAAATCTCCATTGAAAATAGCCCTCCTTTTAAAAATCAATAATCTTCTCGAAAAAATGCAACTTTTAGACCATTCTGTCAATCATTCAAGTTAAAAAACAACGCTGCGAAAATCCCCGACGTCGTGGGGATTGAAAATGGGCCCGTTTTCTCCTGAGATGCTCATTTTTTCGCCCACCGTTCTTTCAGATTATTTCATGTGATGTCTAGAGTCTTTTGTATTCATCCTTGACTCTCACCGTTTCCATCATGTTGAATTATTTTCCGGAAATTGTGTCTATTTTATTCCCCAACCTTCCTATCCGATTGTAGGGTTGTCGAAACAGCGTACAGTTCTAGCATGCAATAAACCTGCCGTGATCACTTCTGGCTTCGTGTTATTTCCTCAAATTTGCTGATCGACCTTAGTGATTTGCTTTTTTAATTTCAGGAAGTTTATCGAACCATTTTATTGAAAAACACCACTTTGATAGTTTTTCCTTCAAGTATAAAAGGTGGGTATAAAAGGTGGTGCTGTCAGTTTTAATGTCAAACTGCTGATATATCTAGACTACTGAAAAATTTATGACCCACGCCCCTGTAGCCGCAACAATACGCTGGAAAAAATAGAATTAGTCCTACTAATTGTGCTCACTTCTCCAACTGAAGGTGCAACGATGGATACTACTGATGTGACATGCGAGTAACATGTTTTATCGTAACTCCGCTCCGCATCTATCGGAAAGTGGGAATAATTACTCAATTTGTGGAATCGCTTCGTAGCATTCTTTTACATTTCCGCTTTGTAGCATTCTTTTACATCTGGGTGATAGCCAATGAATATCCAGGAAAGTTCAGGAAGACGCGTTCAAGAAGAAGACGGATATTCAGTTTTTACAGAACAAGATGCATATGAGAGTTTTGCGTTCATGTTCAGTTGGTAATAAACATCTGCAGCGAAGACCTTCCTTTCAAAAGTAGCGTGAAAAAGATCTTAGGCTCGTGAAATAATTCAAAAGCGGTTATCTGATTTCTAACGCTAACAGGCATCGTCGCTTGAAATCTATAGAGATTCGAAATCTCCGACAAATGCCATGACACTTGCGGGTAGGGGAGGAAAATAGGGAAGTCTTTTTTATGAAAAAGTACTTTTCATAAGTCCTCAGCTGCAGGTTGAAAGGGAGTTTATGTAGAGATCAATAAAAGACCCAGGACGACTCAGAAATGTAGTAGATGGAACTGTGATCGCTTGACGGCAGTATTTTCGTTTATAAGCTCGTGATTTTTTATCTATGGACGTACATAGGTCTTGGTGATTGTGTCCCTGACTGAGGCTAACTGGTACACACTCAACATGGAGATTATAAATAGGGCCTCACAAGATGACAGAGTTCAATAAAAAGTCCAAAAGTGGTCGGGTAAAATTTCAAAGCATCAGTAATGATGAACTTTAATAGTGTAGCGGCATAGCCAAGTTTTGGCTGCCTTCGAAGCTTCCTTGGAAGCTGAAATTGAAGTAAATGATAGGATTGCCGTGGCGATTACTGCTTTCGGCCGATTATGGAGACGCGTTTGGAGTGATCACATAGGATGATTGCGGTGTACCATACTATGAATTAAGTGACCAGGTCGAATCCCTAACAATTACGTTATCAAACGAGTGGAGACCAACTAGGTTGAGTGCACATTGACACATAAACAGGTTGAATGGAAGTGGACCGTGTAAAACCAGTGTGCGAAGAGGGTGAAGGGAAGAATCAAGCTAGAACTCTGCGGTGCCGATCGTATCAGGAAACATCGTTCTGTTTTCACATTCGCCTTTAAAAAAAACGTAGCTGCGGCTGCTTCACACCACAACAGCTCTTAGTATGGTGAGTCGGTCTTCGTTTGGTTGCTCTTCGTGAGCAATCTTGGTTTGTTGAAAGCTTGAGGATAGAGGTTTCATCAGGATCAGTCCAGCATCACGGCCTTACCAGCACAATGGAGTGGTAGCCTTTAATCAAGCTTTTGTGTGTACTTTCGCAATGAATGTGCATTATATCACGTGGTGTTTGTGAATGATTAGGCATTTTGAAGTATAATTCTTCCTATCATACAAACTTATAGAAATGAAACTCAGATCAAAACTCAGTATGACAAACCTGATCCGTCTTGCCTTGCGACGTTTGACCGCTGCTTCGAACTCAGCCTTTGAAATCTTCCCATCTTTGTCTAAGTCACAGTAATGAAGAAATTCCTGAAACGAGTTGAGATACATCGACATTGGCAATGCATGAAGATGTGAGATTCGATAGCATTTTTCACAAAATGGTTGAATGATTGGACACGGGCGGGATAATTTCAATGACGAGCTTCGTGCTCACCACCAAGTCAACGATCTTCACGAACGGACTGAAAAATATCCCAAAAATAAGAACCTTAATCACATGGGCTCACCGCGCATTGGTTGGATATTCAATTTATGTTCCGGGGCTTTTAAGAAAGATTTGATTTTCTTATCGATCTTTATTTCCAGGGCCATTTGAATCAGCTGGATCGATTTAATTTCGCCAATCACACGCGGGCTTAAGCACAATAATTTCTCCAAGTATGTCGAAATGATCATTGAACATCACTCACCCAAATGGAGCATCATTCTTTCTTTTCGAACGCATTATTCATTGATGCTGTCACCGGTCACGTGATCTTTGTGGTCCGGAAGTGGAGACATGAATCCAGGAGTCCTGATCAACAACCAGCAGTGGGTAGAATCTTTCATATTGTATCGCCAGAAAATACTTTCCAGAACATTCATTGTCGTACGCCCTAAAATGGCCTTCACATGGCACACTTTTGTGGAAAAAGGGTTTAGTTCTGGACAGTTTTCAATGAAGGACCATTCAAATGAACCAAGAAAAAAGTTCTCAGCGAGACAGACCGCCTATGCATAGTGATTGTAAAAAATGGCCTTGCCCGAGGACAACAGTCTTGAATGGACACATTTGTGCCCGAGTTTGCCTTCTTCGGTCTTGGTAGTTCACATACAGCAATTATAGATACCCATGTATGAGTGCAGTGTAATAGTATAGTATAGTATAGTATAGTATAGTATAGTATAGTATAGTATAGTATAGTATAGTATAGTATAGTATAGTATAGTATAGTATAGTATAGTATAGTATAGTATAGTATAGTATAGTATAGTATAGTATAGTATAGTATAGTATAGTATAGTATAGTATAGTATAGTATAGTATAGTATAGTATAGTATAGTATAGTATAGTATAGTATAGTATAGTATAGTATAGTATAGTATAGTATAGTATAGTATAGTATAGTATAGTATAGTATAGTATAGTATAGTATAGTATAGTATAGTATAGTATAGTATAGTATAGTATAGTATAGTATAGTATAGTATAGTATAGTATAGTATAGTATAGTATAGTATAGTATAGTATAGTATAGTATAGTATAGTATAGTATAGTATAGTATAGTATAGTGCAGCATAGTAGAGCGACCAAAAGTCTGGACTCTCAGACCCCGATCAATGCCTAGGTTTGTCGGAGTTGTCTCAGTAAAATCCTGTTTCATTCAAATCAGGTAGTTTGCATCACAAAGCGGCTCAAATCGCCATCATATTCATTTTAAATTTCTCAATTCAGTCTGGGCTGTATGGGCTGGTTTGGTGAGGCTGAGATGCAGTATCCTAGAACAAACAAAAAACCCCTCCCAAATCATGTGTCCAACAATTTTCGGGCCAAACGGTCTGCTCAGAAATTGATCAGAGGGCATTTCACTGCTGTTTACAGATTTTAGGTATATTTTATTGAGTGATCAGAGCCGATGGCCAAAATAGTATGAGAAATTATCGTACGAGGAACATAACCGTCAAGAAGACAAAGCATAATACTTCCTACAACCCCTTAATAAAATAAACCTGGCAGAACCGGAAGGAGCTCATCTTTTAGTTTCATTGTGAGAAAAAACAAGACAACAATGCTCTGTCACCGGCTACGATTTTTAACCGATTGTCAGTTTGAATAGTTGATATCACTTTGAGCGCTGATGCATGGCCTCCCCTTCACTTGATTTAAATTGAGCATGTTGGTACCTGAGTCAGAATGTCTACAGTGCCATTTGTTGTAATATATCACAACCGTTTCACCGGGTGAATAAGGTAAGCAGCACACAATAACTGGAATTGTTTTTGAGAAATACACTCATTTGCAAATCAATTTGATTTTCACGAGAGACTCAATTGAATCTCACGTTTGTGGAATTCTTCAACTGAATGTGCTGCACACAGGCTACCTCATGTTTCAGTTGGCCTCACTACTCACATGGTTGCTGAAAACACTTCGACAGCCCACGACCGGTATCACTCTTCCTGGAGCTCATCAGATAGGCATAGTCCCCGAGTTGCCGTCTACCTTATGTTCTACTTCAACCCAAATTGTAGAATATCATAAACCAGAGATTCAGTTGAGTCTCTCGTGAAAATCAAATTGATTTGTAAATGAGTGTATTTCTCGAAAACGGTCCAATTTCGGTTCAAATAGAACATAAGGTTGACAGAAACCGAGGACTGCGTCTACCTGATGAGCCCCAAGCAGGGCGAAACTGGTCGTAGGCTGTCGAAGAGTTTTCAGGGACCTTGTCAGTAGTTTCCTTTATGTAATTGTTTTTCTTGTTGTTAAGATAGGTTTTTGCATGAATGGTTAAGCGGCATAAAGAACAAAATGGCAAAGGAGAATCGGATATGACAAGTGAGCCACACCGATTCGCATATCTCCTATTGGTTGTAACAGAATCTTCAGTTTGTGATACTTTGCTTCAACTGAAAGTGTTGCAAAATAGCCAGCCGTCTCTTGTTTCAAATGACACGATATTCGAAATGTCGCAGTATACCCTCTTGAAGAAACACTACTCATATTTGGTGTCCACGTGAGTGTTATTCACCAGCTGCGTCCAACTTTGGCGTAAAGAGAACGTACGTTTGACAGAAACTTGCACACTGTGGCTAGGTGATAACTACAATTTGGACGAAGCCGGTCACAGGCTGTCGAAGAATTTTGAGTAGCTCTAATCAGGTAAATCTGCCCAGGTTTCTCAAGTGGTCATCGATTCAAAAGGAGGCTGATTATAACTAACATTAGACATTTGCACTTTACGCCACTGTTTTCTTTGGATACCGAAATGGGTTGCTCTAGGCGGGATAGGATAAACCATTTGGCTGAAGTTTGTCCTTTCTCCACATTTTGGCGCGGTCGCCCAAACTTACGTGAACCTAAATACAGAGGACTTCACGTGCTGAACCATTGTAGCGCAAATTATTCCCGTATATATCGTAGTTCAAAGAGAACGTCAGGGTTATAACCACGCTCACTCACTTTAGCCGCTTCGCGAGGAAGGCCAAAGGCATAGACAGCACTTTGAATCTCCGGTAAGCTGATGTAGCCACTACGACTTCGGTTGAGCGAATAGAAATCCGATTCCAGAAGCTTTTGGAAAGACATTTTCCCGGAGGGTTCCTGAACAAACGAACAAACAGGTTAAAGCTACCGAATCCTGGTGGGAAATCTCATCACAGGGAAAACAACCGTTTAATTCTTCTAAATACTAACTTTACTACTAAAGTAGTATGCCACTGTGCCCCCTATTCTTTGGTACCATTCGCTCAAAAGTGAAAGTCATCCGTTGGCAAAAAATCGTCCAGCTGTAACATCCTTCTGGTGCCTAGCTGCTACGCCAGCCGAAGGAAGCACGAGGGCTGGGATACTGTCAGGATGCCCAAGCCTAGGCAGGGAAAGTCGAGAGGCAGAGGTCGGGTTCGAACCACGGACCTTCCGGTCAGTAAATTCGCACTATAACCACTTAAGCAGTCTCGCCATTTCAGTTAGCAATAGGTACAGGAAATTGGGTTGCATGTTTATCCGAGGATTGCAACGTGGACGGTTGAAGCGAAGTCACTTTTGACAAGTAGCAAGCCGCTAATAGCGACAAAGCTCAGCCAGTAGTAATTTTACCCGAAAAACCGACATTAATTAAGATCCGCACTGGGCGACGCGGAAAATACATTCCACATTACAAAGTGTCAAATATCCGGCAACCATGCGCACTCACAAGTTGGGATGATGAGAACAGGCATGGCAGCCTGAGTTGCGATGACTGATTGCGAGATGTGAGGGGTGTCTTTCGGAACGCTTAAACTCTGATAATCCTACAAGCACGGTTATCTCAAGTCACACAGTCCCAGAAAAACTTAAGAGGGATAGAGAATGAGGTGAAAAAATAACATACGTGACTAAAACTATCGTCGAATATGGTAGTGCCATTTAGCCTGTGCGTAATTCGTTTTTTGTAACTTTTCGCGAAAGGGGGGGGAGATTATCCTAGCGGCGGTTTCCTGGGTAATCGTCCGTTCTGAGGCCTCAGTATAAAGTGGTTTTTTCTAGAGTGAAAGAAGTGTGTGTGGGGAGATTACTCATGGCCAAAATCCAAGCGCGCTACTTGCTCATTGCACCAGAAATTTGATCTCCCCCGGGGTGACAGAGTCCTCTGCAACTTCCAAATTATACATAACACCAGCTTGAAAGTGACGGTCGGATTTCTCACGCATTGAAGCTCAAATACATCTTTGTATATTTTTGAATTCAGTGGGCGTTCCGGTAGCTTAGAGTGACGTTCGGATCCTTTGAATAGGTGCGTCGCTATGAGCGAACATGTTGGAACAGCTCTTCTCAGCCTTGAAGCAGGAAGAAATCTCAGTTTAACTTCGAAAATCTCCTCGCAACCTAAAAATTTCGGGCGAAGTTTCGAGAACTGAAACTTGTTTTCAAGCCTCATGGGCGACTGGAGGTTTGGTCTTACCCTATGACATGTCTGACAAATAAATGGATTTTACTCGCAGAAGAAAACTGCAAATTTGCCTCCTAAGTACTCATAAAATAGGTCAGACTTGAAAAAAACACGTACGATGGCCCATATCACTAACATTTCTCGCACACTAGTCTTGGTTATCAGTTTGTTCCTTCTGGTTTTACTCCAGCTGGCCAGGAGTTCGGCTGTTTGAAGCTAGTCACGCGTTTACAATGGGGACACGACTGAGCCAATTACAATAAATCAATTTTTCATAGTGTGAGGTGATGAGATTTTCAATCAGGATTCCGTCCAGTGCGCGAAACTGGTCTGTTCAGCGAACATACACTCATTTGCAAACGAATTTGGTTTTTTCGAGAGACCCACCTGGAACCCAGCTGAATCTCTCGTTTGCGTCTAACTGATGAGCCCCAAGAAGAGCGAAACCGGTCGTGGGCTGTCGATGGATTTTCAACAATCTTATGAGTAGTACATTACAAAGATATACATGTATCGCGATATCTCGAATATTGTAGCAACTGAAACATGAGGCGGTCTGGTGCAGCACATTCAGTTGTCTGAGAACATCAAAAATTGGAGATTCAGCTGGGTTCCAGGTGAGTCTCTCGAGAAACCAAATTAGTTTGCAAATGAGTGTATATTCGCTAATTTCGTGCAATTTGGTTTCAAGCGGAACATAAGGTTGACCGAAACTCGGAGACAGCGCCTACCTGATGAGCCCAAAAAGGGCGAAACCGGTCGAGGGCTGTCGACAGATTTTCAGCAATCTTATTAGTAGTACATTACAAGGATATAGTCTGATCAGCGCTGTTATTAACTCGCATATGGGCGGGATATAGCACTACTCATCCTTAAGTCTTGCAACCCGCACAACGTGGTCATGTGCTGACCGTCCTTCGAGTGATTACTATTCCAACGGGGGTTTCATTTGTCGTTTGAATTACTTTCGTTTGCTGTTTTCGCCTCATTAGTTGTAGCTGATCAGGTGGCTGTTGATCTTCTAGCCAGAGTTGACAGTTTATCTGCAGACTTTTCATTGCCAGTCGAGGAGACATTATCAGTGCACAGTGCTGATGTCCTCTTCAACGGTGATGAGACGTTCGCGAGCTAACAGATCAACAGCTCCCTGATCGACCACCAATAAGTGAGCCCGAACCTCCAAAATTCCAACATATCGCCTCGATATGGCTAGATATAAGTTGTCGTCCAAATGACAGCGTTTGGTAAACCTCAGACAGGCTGGAGTGTTCAGTACTACCCGAACAGAAAAGCCCAACGTGAGGAGAATAATTGTGAACTCGCCTAAATAGAGACGCCACACTAATAGAGATCGGTAGCCCTTTTCCTTGCTATATCTGCTACCTACATGTAACTGTTTTGAATCTTGAGAATATTTACGTCCACCAGGGTGGGCGCTTTGAGAAACCCTGAGAGAATTGGTTCGAAGTGTTCGGGGGCAGACACTACTTTCGAGTAAGTGCAAAATGAACCTTAAGTGGTTGGTAATTGCCCCACTTTTATGTGAATAACATCAATCCTTCTGTAGATCGTTACTCAAGAGATCATTATTCTGATAAATCACACCAAATCACATAGAAACAAGCAAGCCACGTTTTTGTTGCTACATTTTAGCAACCCTAAAAACCTAAAATTGAGCTACGTTTTTGCATTAGTAGTAATCTCAGTAGTAAGTTACTTTTCAATTTCATTCTTTTCATTTATAATCAATGGCAATTTCCTGCATCTCAATGAAGCCTTTGAAATGTACCGTTCGATATATAATACACTTTGATCTTTGCACAATTCCGCAAATTTATTCTCAAGGCTCACACACTTACTTATCTCTCTTCTCTGTGCACTGTGATCGACTGATCAGCGTCCAACAAGGGCAGCAATCGGGACCACTACGAACTGTCACCTGAACTTCGGTTGTATAAAAAACTATTAAGAATGCGCTACCACATACCTGTTGCCATTTGCTGTCATGTGTCTACTTACAACAAAGCAGTTGGTTTCTTTGAAATTGATCTAGGCTTCTCAGCTGCTCGAATAGCAGACGTTTTAGAGCGCATCAGGTGAGTTCATGTGGACTTGAGGTGGTTAACCGCTCCCGATAAAGTGTTATCTCGATTTGAGAGCGAAAAGGCTACTCGAAGCTTTTTGAAATAAATAGTATAACCAACATTTCTCTTCCATGGATGAAGGGAACACTATCACATCCTTGTAGAAGATAAAAGAAACTAGTAGAAGTCGAAAAACTAATGAGGACAGATTCGGTTAACCGAATGGACTGGTGCTCCTGTGAACGGAATGCAACTTTAGCAGGGCTTATAAAGAAATCTCTCAGTTGTAGCTTCCTTCCGGTGCCTAGCTGCTATACTACCCGAAGGAAGCACGAGGGCTGGGATACTGCAAGGTTGCCCAAGCCTAGACAGGGGAAGTACGAGAGGCAGAGGTCGGGTTCGAACCACGGACCTTCTGGTCAATAAACTGGCGCTCTAACCACTTGGGCCACCTAGCCCTTAGCAGAACTTACCAGGATCCGATTCTGAAGTGGATGTTACTCCCGTACAGTCACAAAGGTTGACAATATACCGATTATGGTGGGTAATATATCTTTCTCTCCGAGACGGCAGTGCCGTTTGAGGGCGTTTTTTACGTGGCGCGTCGGGAGGACATGTGTCATTAGATGAAGAAGAACTTAGTTCACACTCTAACCGGTAGTTTGACAGTAATACATGCACAAATTGTCAAATGATATCGAAAGTTTCTTCAACACATACAGTGAAGCAATTGTTCCACTGGGATTCAAGCGTTTCCCCGAAAGTACCTGTCTACCCCTCTAATTGAAGAAAAAAATTACACAAGCCCTAGCTTTCCGAAAGCTCAACGAGTCAAGCCGTCACACTGAACGGGTCTTCGTTGTCCTTGTACTACTGACTGAATAGATAGCTAAACAGTCCTGGCGGATTAGTTTGCTTTATTCTAGTTTCATGGTGGTGTGAATATAGCCGCAAGTTTAAAATACAGAGATGCAATCCTGCAGGTGGAGTCTATCTATGCTCAAGAGCTGAGAAAATCTGTACGGCTGTTTGATCCTCACTTGGAGCAATTTGTAACTCACGGCGCTCAAAGAGCTCCGATTCCGCAACATTCTGGTCAGTGGTTGGACACTTAACCGTTCGGCCTTGAGCGGCTGAACAGTAACGTGATTGGCTCTCACTTAGGGCAGAGCGCCACAAATCCTCCAATCACGGAATCCACATCGAGTGGGAACGTCAAGTGACGGCATTAAAGATTGAGGGATCTGTACTCGTCTGTATTATTTCCTCCCCTGAGCCACTCATAGATTGCTGGTACGTTGACGAAACTTGGGAGCATTTAAATGGAGATTTTCCCCCTGAGAATGGACTCGATCTTTGCTGAAAGCCAAAAAGCATTGTGCAGTTGCTTCATTCTTGTAAAGAATCATGAGCAGTGCTCATCTCACCAATCTTTTGAGATCTCTTGGCTAGTATTTGAAACTTATGCCTTCCGTGTTGTAATCCGAATATAGGTGATCTGCTCTAGAAGGAAATTCCTCACAAGCTTTCTATCTAGCAAGTTGTCACTCACGAAACCAGTCAACCGGTGACCAGTTGACTGGCATCAGGTGAGTGAAGAATGGGTGGTGCCATAACGTGCTTAGCATCAGCTGATCACATTGTTGATCAACCACTCATCACCGAAGGGTTATCGGAAAACACTATGCAAGAATACTTGTGGCTGTATTTCACATCTAATCGCAAGACCAGTTTACACTCAAATTTGACATCCCCCAATTTGAACGTCAGTCGAATTCTTTCGATCAACGGGATGAAAGTGATCTCCAGGTATGCATGGGTATCATCTGGAACATGTGAGTTTTCATCATTTGGTCAGACGAAATCAGGCTTAAACCGGTTACTTTTATTAGTAACAAAATGATGAATGAAATGAAATGTTTTAGCCGCGTTGGAATAGTCTTCTCTGTGATCGACAATGGAAATGGTAGTCAGCGATAAAATTCTGTCCTGGTAACCGTGTGGAGCGTATACAGGATGTAGCCGGTCTTTTTTTTATGAAGGAAACTACTCACAAGGTTGCTGAAAAATCTTCGGTCTACTGTGATGTACGCCTAAATTCGAATGGGTGTCCAGGTCACTTTTCGAACTTAACCATTGCATAATGCTTCAAGGTGTTCCTGTTTTATGGCATCTTCCAAGGTTGCTGGGATGGCATAGGGAAGCTTACTTCAGGACACTTTGTACAAACCATATGAGACACCGATTGTCCCGCAAAACGAATCTGAGTCGGTCTAGTTCCGTCTCCACTGTCTTCGCTGCCGCTGGTCTGCTTGTTTACGTAGAGCTCGGACTACATCTGCTTTAGAGGGGTTTAGGAATTGCAATTTTAGTAATGATTAGAGTGCATAAGATCCTCACAATAATCCTTGCATTACGTCATCTAATTTCAATAGGAAAGCCTAGAAATAACATATTCACGCTAATCTGAGCACATTCAAGTCTATTGTACCCCAGGAAATGCACAGCAATACATTTTGACCGCGGTTCAGAAAAATCCCTATGTTTTTATGCACCATCAGGAAAGTCAGATTCCTGAAAGCAACCAATGAATGCCCGAAATCTACTGAGACTCGCACAGCACCGCCAGATGCTGACCAGACAGACAACGCACCCTCAATATGCAGCGCTTCTCAGCCTTGTATCAAACCCAGACAGCGCGAGTCAGCGGTGGTCGAGGTCAGACAACACTCCGCAATATTCAGCGCGTCACAGCCTCGTACCAAAGCCAGTCAGCGTGCGCCAGCATTGGACCGATTTCATACAGTGTCCCTCCAATAAATAGCTTGAGGCCGTTGTATTTTCACACTGGCACGCACTCACGCTCTTGCACTCGTTTTTACGGAATATAGCTGTTGTGTTCCCTTCTGTGAGTCTTTTTCTTCGACACACCGGAGCGGGTCAGCAGTTAGATACAACAGATTAGCGAATCAGCAGATATAACATTTACGAACTTGCTTTGTAAGTGGAGTTAGTCAGAAAAGCTTAGAAGTAGGGTGAAGCTGATTTATCCCTTTTAGGGGTCATCACCTGTACGCATCCCAAAATAACCCCAGTTAGTTTCAAACCCGCGGCCCACCCCGCTCGGCATTAGGGGAACCAGCTCCGAATGTAACTGGACCACACAACTGCCAATGGAATAACCGCTTTCATTTAGAAAAATTTACTTCACTTGCCCTTGACAGATAAGTTCTATTTTTAGTATCACCTACTGGCCCGCCTAGAACTTTCCACGTGAGTTTTTAAGCAACCCGCTTTCGGCCGCCAATGGCATGCGCGTACGCATCACAAGACCAGTTTACACTCAAATTTGACATCCCCCAATTTGAACGTCAGTCGAATTCTTTCGATCAACGGGATGAAAGTGATCTCCAGGTATGCATGGGTATCATCTGGAACATGTGAGTTTTCATCATTTGGTCAGACGAAATCAGGCTTAAACCGGTTACTTTTATTAGTAACAAAATGATGAATGAAATGAAATGTTTTAGCCGCGTTGGAATAGTCTTCTCTGTGATCGACAATGGAAATGGTAGTCAGCGATAAAATTCTGTCCTGGTAACCGTGTGGAGCGTATACAGGATGTAGCCGGTCTTTTTTTTATGAAGGAAACTACTCACAAGGTTGCTGAAAGATCTTCGGTCTACTGTGATGTACGCCTAAATTCGAATGGGTGTCCAGGTCACTTTTCGAACTTAACCATTGCATAATGCTTCAAGGTGTTCCTGTTTTATGGCATCTTCCAAGGTTGCTGGGATGGCATAGGGAAGCTTACTTCAGGACACTTTGTACAAACCATATGAGACACCGATTGTCCCGCAAAACGAATCTGAGTCGGTCTAGTTCCGTCTCCACTGTCTTCGCTGCCGCTGGTCTGCTTGTTTACGTAGAGCTCGGACTACATCTGCTTTAGAGGGGTTTAGGAATTGCAATCTTAGTAATGATTAGAGTGCATAAGATCCTCACAATAATCCTTGCATTACGTCATCTAATTTCAATAGGAAAGCCTAGAAATAACATATTCACGCTAATCTGAGCACATTCAAGTCTATTGTACCCCAGGAAATGCACAGCAATACATTTTGACCGCGGTTCAGAAAAATCCCTATGTTTTTATGCACCATCAGGAAAGTCAGATTCCTGAAAGCAACCAATGAATGCCCGAAATCTACTGAGACTCGCACAGCACCGCCAGATGCTGACCAGACAGACAACGCACCCTCAATATGCAGCGCTTCTCAGCCTTGTATCAAACCCAGACAGCGCGAGTCAGCGGTGGTCGAGGTCAGACAACACTCCGCAATATTCAGCGCGTCACAGCCTCGTACCAAGGCCAGTCAGCGTGCGCCAGCATTGGACCGATTTCATACAGTGTCCCTCCAATAAATAGCTTGAGGCCGTTGTATTTTCACACTGGCACGCACTCACGCTCTTGCACTCGTTTTTACGGAATATAGCTGTTGTGTTCCCTTCTGTGAGTCTTTTTCTTCGACACACCGGAGCGGGTCAGCAGTTAGATACAACAGATTAGCGAATCAGCAGATATAACATTTACGAACTTGCTTTGTAAGTGGAGTTAGTCAGAAAAGCTTAGAAGTAGGGTGAAGCTGATTTATCCCTTTTAGGGGTCATCACCTGTACGCACCCCAAAATAACCCCAGTTAGTTTCAAACCCGCGGCCCACCCCGCTCGGCATTAGGGGAACCAGCTCCGAATGTAACTGGACCACACAACTGCCAATGGAATAACCGCTTTCATTTAGAAAAATTTACTTCACTTGCCCTTGACAGATAAGTTCTATTTTTAGTATCACCTACTGGCCCGCCTAGAACTTTCCACGTGAGTTTTTAAGCAACCCGCTTTCGGCCGCCAATGGCATGCGCGTACGCATCACTGTTCAATAGATCAGCTGATTCACACGTTCATTGGCTAAGCGCATCAGGCTAGCAAGCGGCTATCCAGACTCGGGTTCACAGTATTAGGAAGGCATTAAGAAAACTGTGGTCCACAACGCTCGGCTAGTAGTTTATATACTGTAGCTCGAGACAGCTCTGCGGTTAAAGCTTGAACTTACTGACCGAAAGGGCCGTGGCAGCCTTAAGCCGGAACATTTAATTTTATTTATGCAACCGCGCCTAAAGCTACAACCTGAAATGTATCAACTGGCCTTTCAGTTCTTTGTTCATCATTAAGCACTTTTTCCATCAATAGTAATCGCGCACTGCCCACTCACCTTTTACATCCGGTGATAGTCACTTGTTCCACATTCGTTGTGACTGTCTGAAAATGTCACGAAGCTTCTGGTGTTTAAATGCGGCATTTTAGCCAACTTCAACTGTCACAAATTCTCCCGCATCTCATATGAGATCTGTTTCGGTGCAACGAACTTTGGTTAGGATGCATCGTACGAGATGCCTTGCCATGTGATTAGCCAGATACCTCCACAAAATTCATACGATGGACTATGTCTCGACGGACCAAGGGTCTTTTCCTGGAGCACTGACACCAACTTCCTCATTATCTGCTATTAAACAAGATCTGTGAAACAAAATTTAAAAGTCGGTAATCTTTGTGGATAACCCGATAGTTTCAGTTTTCTAGATTAGCAGTCAGTTTTTGATGTGCACCGTCTTCAAGGATGCATAATCCTGCAAAAACTCTGTCCAACTGTAAGATAAATGTGTCAACTTCCAGAAAAGTAGACTCAACTTAATCTTGACTGAGCTTCTCGTTTGTGTTTCGAGTAGAACATAATGTTGACGGTGACTCGGTGACTGTGCCCACCTGATGAGCCACAAGAAAGGCGAAACCATTCGTCGGGTATCTAAAAGTCTACAGAAACTTTGTGAGCAGTTTTCTGTATGAAAATATACTGTGATATCCCTAGGATCATACCAAGTGAAACATGAGACGGCCTTTGTGCAGCACATTAAGTTGAAGTACATCATAAACAAGAGATTCAGTTAAGTTACCTGAGAAAACCAAGGCTGGACATAATAATTCTCAGGTGAAAAGCCCCGTAACTTCTCTGTTGTGCGATATTCACGATAAGAATCGGGCAAATGCACCTACTATTTTACGTCACCAAAACTGGACAGGAGTTCGACCGAATGACAGTATGATAAGAACGTAAACAGAGCATTGTGATCAGCTGATGCCACAGTGGTTGTGCGCATACAATTCCAAAACCACATATGCCAAAACTTGGTAGGAAAAAGATGACTGCTAACAATAACATAAGTGAGACATCCATGAAAGTACTCTTGTTTCTGAGCGGGCATTTGAACTAGTAACAACCTCACGTTCCAAGTATTCGACAAGCAAACCAAAGTCGGGCGCAGCTGTTCAACGCTAGAGAGCGATAGATGCTTGCAGATGAACAGAGTCGTCAGGAGGCGTGAAATTTGGTCAGCCTCGCCTGAAAATGCGCCAGCAACATGCAGATACCTCAGCCTGTCATTGCAATAGCTTACTTTACTATCCGGGTTTGGCTGGATACAGTTGCTAAATCAGTTTGGCTTGTTAATTTAGCTACTTAAATAAACCAAGTAGTTCATAATTATTCTTAGGAAACCCCAACTCAAGTGGACGTTCCCTTGAAACGAGGAATTCTCGATCTCACCTAACTCCCATGAATTAGGGCGTTATACAGTTCCTTACGGAGTGTTAAAGACTGAAACTCCGAGAAATCCACACCTTCGCTGATCACATTAGTCTTGACGCACCACCAGCCCTCATAACAGAAAAGGAGTCGTCTTCAAAAATATCACTCCATAGAGTCAGTTCACTTTACAAGGTTCTGGATATAATTCCAGAACGAAAAAATCCAAGAAAATCGGGGTACAAATGAATTTCACAGGCCAAAATGATATATGAGTCCTTTGAAAAAAGTTCGACCGATGTGTTGAAGAAATAGCGTAAAACTAACACAAATGTACATAGCCATGGAAGTCAGCAGTCTGCAGAGACACGAAAGTGAATATGCAAAATTAGAGTTGAATCGTGTGGTAAAAGAAACTAGATGAGAAATTTTCACAGAAGATACCAACAATTGGTGCAATTTTGCGTAAAATCTCTAGTCTGGAGATCTATGGTTTTCGAGATGTTTTGGTAGGCGCTTCAGTTCCACTTCGGTTGACCGGGCACACTTTGTACACATGAATGTGGACTGTCTTAGCTAGTTCGACTAACAGCAAATCATATTACTCACAAGTTCTACTGCTTAATGCCTTTTTTTATCCTGGATGGAACAGCGGGACCGTTTTACTATTAATAATAGGAAAGCTTGATCACATCGCTGTTTTCCTACCCGTATAAGGTGCCAGATAACTTGCGTCCGATTCGGACTCAGCGATGGAATTGTGTTTTGGGTTTAGGTTGATATCGCTTACTGTATTCCGACTGTTGTGGCCGGACTGAGGGGCCGAGTGTATTTGGCGGCATAAGAACCCTTTATCGCACTTGATTCCATTTTATTGGTCCACCGATTACAGCCTTGAAGTTATCTTTGTTTCCTCCTTGATCCACCCACCCACCCCCACACACATTGTGGCTGTATATTACTTACGACGACATCACATCGATTGACACACGGATTGATTTAAGAGCTTGCATTCCGCTTTGTGGGTCTCAGTGTTGTCACGTTGTCACCATGAAAAAAAACAGGCGATTAGTTATTCCCGTTTGGGCAATCATGCTACTGCGTCTGTCTTGGAGCTATTGTTCTTGTGAGTCCACATCAAATGGGGGTAAGGATTGGACTCAATTTTCGTTCTAATTAGGGATCTTATCGAGGTAAATCCCGCCACCCAAAAAAACAAAATATGAAATTTGCACTTTTAGTATTTATCGAACAGGGTCAAATTGGGACACGTCATTAATAATTTGCGTGAAAAGGACCGTTTTTCGGTACCTTTGCCTCCAAACGAACTTACACAAGTAGCTGTCTACTAACGATCGGTGTGTACCACATTGGCGTTTATTCCGCGTTTTGTAGACGTGCAAAAGAGATTCGATGGTTTGTATGTGAGCTCCAGTCGTTGGATCCACAAAGTTTTCAGTTTACTGAGTAGACTTCATGTCAGTTATCGTTTCAATTCCTTGGTATAATGCCCACATATCGGCGATGATGACTGAGCCGCGAGCGATGCAGGCCTGAAGTGTGTCCATCAAAGTGGCCGCAGTTCGATCTGGCACTGCATACAGAAACACCTCTTTGGTTTCCCGGCAGATCCCTCCGAAAATCCACTGCTGGGGAAGAACTCGCCCTGCGTCGTTTTTAAGGTGAGATATTAGCGTTTCAGGGATTTCGACGTGTGGACCTGGGCCGCCGATAACTGTTGGAGCTGCAAAAGCCACCAGGTGCAAACCTCGCGAAGAAAGTTATTCCAGTCAACGGCGGTCGTGTGGCTAATAGATAATTCTTTTGAGTAGAATTCAACTTTTGCTAAATTTTTGGACCAGCAATAAATGGATAGAATTACTGTCCCAAACTCCATCCTAAACCACTCCAGTCAAGTTTCCTTTCGAAGACCGATTTCTTGCCGACACTGTCGGGCATTACTCTTCCACCTGTCAGAAACAGTTGAAACTGTCATTTGATGACCATTGTTGCTGATGGATCACCGCATGGCTTTGCAAAAAACGTATTGCCGTCTCCTTGTCATGAACGAGAGTTGAAAGCGTCAGAAAGTTCCTTTAAGGTTTTACGTTCAAACGGAGGAAAGTTTTGCACAAAATGAGCCTAGGTGCGGATGCGCAATTGTTTGGATCAAAAACAGGTCAAGATTGTGTGCGTACATTAAATTGGAGCTGGCGAAATGTGGCCGGGCCTAACTTTTCGCACGTGCACTTTTTGCATTAGTGGCGAGGCTTATTTGGAAAACATCCCTAATTAACGCTCATCAACAGGGCATATCCACGACCTTGTTGGGTTTGAAATCCAGACAAATGAGAAGCTAGGCGAATGAGTTTTCACTGTTTCACCGCCTCACACTGGACCCACCTGATTTATCAGGTGAACGCGTTCACATTTGGGCGATATGATGTCACTGCTGAAAAACGAGACATCCGCAGAGAACTTTTGAAAAGCGTTTCCATATCGATTTGAATTTTACTTCGAGTTCTACGTGAATGGATGGAGAAAATATGCTGGTGGAAAATAAGGGTGATCGTATAATTTCGTGAATTATCAAATAATTTTTTGTTAGATTGCGGGCCTCCTTTCTGAATCAAAAGCTCATCATGCAGCTCGACTTGCGTTTTGATAGATAAAGGTCAAAGTGGCAACATTCTGGGACTGAAGTTACCAAAATTTCGGTCAGATGATGACAGACGCCAGACATACCAGGAATCGAACTAAATTCTATTTGTGAAATCTTCTTTTTAGGTGGTTGGATAGGCGGGTAAGCCTCAGGCGGACACGTATGCTCAACCTGCAAACTGGGCCAATTCGCAGCGCAACTACAGATGAATACAGATGAATTTTTAGCAACCTGGATGGTGTAAAAGTACACTGTTGCTGCCGTCACAGAGCCAGCGTCCGGCCGCTGAATATGCCGAGAGCAAACTGGCGGTAAATTCAACACGGGCATTGACTAAACAGGCCTTTGACTGCGTAGTCGGGTGAATTTTCCAGTGGGTGGGACAGGCGGTGTGTATTCGGTCATAGACACTGGAATGGGCCAATACCAGGTTGCACTGCAGTGAGGTGCGTGGGTGGGACCAAGATTGGCATGGCAGACGACCTAACATTGGGCCTAGTTTGAGCATGTGGACAGACAGCAGAGTGGGAGAGCAGATGGTGAGCATACAGGTGGGTTGTGAGTAGACCAATCAGAGAGAGGGCGTCAGTCCATCGCCTTTGTCCTCATTTTTCACGCCCAAGTAACAGAAATCTAGTCCATGTGACCGGGACTTCACGTTCGATTGATTTGGGAAATAGCGCCTCTAATGGGAGTATCCCGATCCAGCAACTTATGCCGGACTATGTAACTGCAATGGCTATCACGTTGCAACGAAAAAGAACCTACCCGAACGTGAATGGTCACATGAAAATGAATGATCTATTCTCGTTAGGCAGTCGGGCAAAACTGCACCATACCCCACCACATAGAGGCTATATGGACCCTTCGATACCTGCAAAACAACCTAGAATGTCAAATTCAAATACAAGACAGCCAGTGGACTATAAACAACTCGGGACGTCCGTACAAGGTTCCAAATGGGTAAGTCATCCCTACCTCCCAGTATGAACAACCCGAGCATTCGAATAGTTTCCCATAAAAAAAGCTCTCCATTTACCTATCCAACTGACAACTGAATAGCTTGGTCGAACCTCAGTTAGGTTTATCTGATCACCGGTAAAAGGACAACTGACCTCTCCCCGGAGGTTGTCCTTGGTGGACAAGGCATCTTGGTCCTTCCATTCATTAAGAGTTTCACTTGGGAGGGAATGACTCGCAAGGGACATTTGGAGGGGAATGAAACAACTGAACTGCACACATTTTGAAGCACGCCGAACTAAAACTCATTTCTACAATGAAGCTGACTCACTCTAGCCTCCGTCATTCACTTATAGACTCTCACAAAACCAGACGATACTAGTTCATACTTGACTGGATAACTCATGACTTTAAGAGGAGAGCCGCACAATATTGGTAAATTGCTCAACATCCCGTCTGTACACAAAGTCATGGAGATGAATGTGTGACGTTCAGGTTACTTGTGTCTGCATCTGCATTACCTGGCTCAGCAAACAGACCAGTTAATTGGTCAGCTCGAAACAAAATTCTCGCTAATACGGCATACGAAGACGCGATGGCCTTATTCCGGCAAAACTGACGGGCCAACACTTCCCCTCGTCGATTGAAAGAGCACCAGATAGACATCCCCTTCCTCGGTAAAGTTCCGCGACATCAAGGATCGCTGCAACTAATTTGGAGACCATGCTCGCTTACCCGGAATTGTCCAGCTTCCATTTTTGCGGGACAGTTCTCTGCAAAGGTTGAATTCAGTTGGAGAGCAGTACAACTTAGGGTGTTCACAAGGGTCATCCGATGACCCATGTCGATTGAAAGTTCATTTATTACTTAACTCTCCTTTGCATGGCTCACAGGCAAGGGCATTTCAGCAGGCATCTGGAGCCAATGATCAGCAACGCATTTCAACTTTGGATGGCCTTGACACCTGCTTGAAATTACTGTTTATTAATCAATTTGTGACTGCGATGGACTCTCTTCTAGGATCGATTCCTCTGCAACCACGAGAGGCTGTTCGGTAGTCTTCGATCTATCATCATTTTCGCGATGTTCTCGTTTGAACAATGTTGCTCTATTCCTGACGCAATTATCCTGATGAGTCCACACCAAAGACGAGAAGAATCGTGCTCAATTTCCTCCCTTATCAGCATTGAGTAGTGATAACGCCTGCCTTGCATGTCATATGTCCGGAATGCCTGCATTACTAAAGATGTACACCGCTGACGAGATCTAATAAGAGCGAAACTAGAGTACAGTTCCTCCTGCCTTTGTTGTGAACTCAAAAGAACAATTACACCTGAACAAGACGAAAACTGTTCAAACGAGAGGTAGTTGGACGTAAATAGTACAATCCCACAACCACCTACAACATTTATCAGAATTGGTTCAGCAATTTTCAAGCGTCCGTAGCGCTGACTGGCGAGTCAGTCGATCAACACAACCAAGGCCCTTACTGGGTCGTCTTTTGAGACTTCCGGCAAGCCAGTCACACTGCTCAAGCGTAAACGTGTTTGCCTTTTAGAAGCTCGGTGGGGTAAACTTGCGTTTTGAATCTATAGTTTTCCCAGTAGGTTTCAAACTTTTACCAGAAATATTCCAAAAGTCCGAAACGATTAAGAAGCCGGCAAAACCTCTTAAATGTTTGTGAAAATCGGTCCTGGTTTTACAAAAATTACTCGAAAATTTCAACTTGTTTTGGAGTTTCGCGGTCCACTGTCCATGTGGGAAAGCTCGTTTGGTAGGGAAACGGACTTGCTGGTCTTTGGCCACGAATAGAGGTTGGGAAGTGATGCCAAAATTCAGGTCGCGTCTTACGATTGAAGACAAACTATTCTGAAAAGTCAGATAACCCTTTCACCGCTGCTGAAGTGTCAGTTGATGGACCTCTCGCTGCGAGATTCGAACCCACGCGTCTTACGATTGAAGACAAACTATTCTGGAAAGTCAGATAACCCTTTCATCGCTGCTGAAGTGTCAGTTGATGGACCTTTCGCTGCGAGATTCGAACCCTTAACCTTCTCAGTTCAAGCGTCTGACTGTTTAGCCATGCCTCGATAGACTACACCCCCACCCATCCTTTAGTCACGGATTTCATATCGCGTATTCCGGTGCTGTCTGACTCATCAACTGATAACGTCTCAAACTGAATACCCATGAGCTTGGTGAGAGGTTTTCCATTCAGAATAGCTTAGTTTGAACCTGATGTATTTTTGTAACCCAGTGAACTACATCTGTTGGGGGAGAAACAGAACAAAGCAACTAACGTCGCACAAAGTCACAACTTTTCTAGCCTCCTAGAGCCGGGGTGTCCCAATGGCAGTGCAGATCGAAATGTCGGATTCCCAAAGCTGGAGGCATGGATAAGTGCAAAGTTTCATAGTCTGTAACGGACATAGTGTACTCATTCACGTTACATTCTTTAAGAAAAATGTGAGAACCTCAGAAGGAACCAAGCAAAATAAACTTATATTCTTGAATTCAACCTTTATAAACGGACCAAGCTACTTACAAAGTACAAGTAACTTATTCAAGACGAAGGATCGCCCGCGATTCATCTGTTTTCTCCCCGAGGGAATTATCCGAAACACTTGACTTAACTCTATGACTGAAGGGTTAAAAGGCCCTTGTGCTATCAAAGTGCAAGATACTCGTGCTGCTTGATTGGTATAGTGCTTACCTACTGACCAGAGCGTACCAGGTTCGAATCTTCCTAGCAATTCTTGGCCATTTCCAACAAGAATGAAGCTACGTACCAGGCCCGCCGGGAAGCCAAAAACAAAACAGATTTATTCACTCGAGACTCACCAATGTGGTTTGAACACACAATATATGTTTGAGAGATTACAGAGGGAAGTGTAGCCTAACCGCCAGATGATTTTGGGTCGAGGTGGATCAAGTGGTTAGAGCGCGAATTTACTAACCGGAAGGACCGTGGTTCGAACCCGACTTCTGCCTCTCGACTTCCCTGTTCGGGCTTGGGAAACCTGAGAGTATCCCAGCCCTCGTGCTTCCTTCGGGTGACATGGCAGTTAGGCACCGAAAGGGCGCCACAGCTGAACGATTATTATTATTATTATTCAAGATGATTTGGTGGATTTCATCTCGGCAAAATACAGCTCGTGGAGGTATCCTATTAAGCAAATCTGCACTTGATATGACCCATGCGCGTACACCTATTGATTTTCACGAAGAACCTAAGGCTGATGGAGACTCTTGAACTGCACCTATCTGAAGAACATGAAGAATGGCGGGGATTCGGTCGTAGGCCGCCGAGGCGTTTTCAGCGACTTGATGAGTAGTATGTTCTGTCAGGAAATAACTAGATTTTCTTACCTACTGGATGACAGATTGCAGATAGCGAAGGAAACAACATACACCCAGAACTTAACGGGACTGCTCATGTAGCGCAGTGGATGTCGGATCAGTTCTCAACATTGTTAGCTTATGCCAACAGTGTAACATTCAATCGTGTCTCATAAATGTAGGCTTTACGATGCCCGGATTGTTGTTTTTCATTGTTCTTTACTTACTGCTACAATGGTGCAAGTGCTAGGGAGTGTACCTTTGGTCACCTTTTTTGTGGGGGCGTAGTTGGCTATTCTGTGCGAATCCATTCCCAACCCAGCAGGTTGACAGCCACGTCGGTCGGAATCGAAGTACACGTGAAAAAATCTGTGTTGCACGTACCAGTCGTGATTACCATCGTAAAAATGCAGGTAATCACCCAGGCGGAAAATCACAATGCTTTTAGCGCACCGAACAAACCGATTTTTATTGTTCTGGGCAGGTTTGTCGCCTCCCACATGCGTATGTACGCGCATACGTACACACGTACGCAGGATGAGTCAAATCCGTTTCCGCGTGTTTTCGATCGTGTTATCCCTAGCCGGACAGTCTTTCTGCTGATTGGGAGATGGGGGAAGGCATTTGATGCACACAACAACGGCGGCAACGCCACGTGTGCCAACTGTGCGCGTTTCCCCAACTGCTGCTGCTGCTTCAGTGGCAGCACCCGTATCGATCGATACTTGGACATGGGCAAACGCACAGGCAGATGCGCGTACGTGTGTTGTGCATTCTTTTCGTGTTGTCAATGGGGATTTGAATGCGCGTCTGTGCTTTTGATGATGTTCTTAGCAAGGCACACAAGTACACAGACTAGCCATGGTTTGGGAGGACCGTGACCCGAAAATTTTTACCTCAAACGAGACAGTGTCGACAGTAGGGAACAAGAGGCCGGTCGGGAAGGTAGAATAACAATAGCTACGAAGTCGTATTTCGGACACTGTGCACGGTATTTTGAAGTGAGTTGTGTTCTTTTGCTATTTCCTGCCTGGTTCTCTTCCATTCCATAAAATTTATCTTAAACTCGAATGATTTCCTACCGACATTTAGATAGCATTATGTAGAAAGCCACTTACTAACACCATAGCCGACTAGTATCGTATAAAATGGGATATATGTTGACCTCTTAACAGAGCAACCATAGTAGTTTCTGATGCGTCCAATGTATTGACTACATCAATAACTATGGGAAAGAAAATTCGCCAGATAGATGCTTCTGATCAAACGGTCGCACACAGAAAGATGACCATCGATGCCTGAGAGCCATGTGTGAGGCCGGCTGGTATTAACGGGGTTTTGTCTGATAGTCGGTGTTTTCCTGAAACAGAATGCACTCAGGCCTAAATTCACAGTGGATCGGTCCCCAGATGAGCATTGTTTCAACGGCAAACTCATAGTGTTGAGATCGGACAAATGGACAATTTAGGGTTTATCAAAACAAATTAGGATAACATCCAGCATCTATGGGTCCTCTTCTTGTTCTTGACTTGAGCTTTAATCACGCTTTGATCTTGATATTGCGCGCCTTGTTCAATGCAGCCATGTCGGTTCCGTCATCTTATGGTCACTCTATCTTGATTCGGTGTGAACTTTGGTTAGGCGTACTGTTTGTACAGGATCCCGTTTATATTTAGTAGTAATTAACGTAGTGTATAGAAGTCACCGTAATCCCACGATGTGAAGGCTGTACCATTTTGTCGCTTAATTATTGTATTCATAGTTCCGCGTTTGTTGGTAAACCTCCGTTTGAATTTTCAAACAATTTGCGTGTAAACCAACGTGGCTAAGCTGATTGCTGGAAACGCTCACAGGGGGATGAACTCCTCTGACCAGCTTCTCAGAGCCACCAAACAGTGGTATTCCCTCCGCCATTTACTCTCAGGATTGTCAAAGGTTGTGCTTGATGGTACGCGCATTCCGAATGTGTATGCCATGCTACTGGGAATTTTCAGCCCCTCCTCGGTTTCTCCTCAAATAATTACAAAGTTTCACTGAAATAAGTCGTTTAGAAGTAACATACTACTCATTAGGTTGCTGAAAACTGTTCGACAGACGAGGACGACCGGCACTCACGTTGTGATGGAAATGTTACTGCTACTACTACTACTACTAATAATAATAATAACCCCAAAATAATAAGAAGAATAGAACTAAGAGGGCGAAGAAATAAACGAACGGTGCCCGACAGAGCGATCATAGTGATCATACCGGTGATGATAATGATATTGATAACGATGAAGAGAACCCAAATGGTGGACTATGTGGAGTCTGATTCATCTAAAGATTCATTTGTCCAAGTTAGTGATCTGAATGTGGATATAAGAAGGACATAACCCGTGCGGAATTGTGTAGTTTCAGGCACTCTTATCAAGGGCATGCGCGCCACATAAGCAACCACTAAACCAACTGAAGGTCGATAATCGTAGTTCAAAATTCAAATTATGATGCGAAAGCACGCAAGGTACAATTAAGGGTGCGAATTGGGATGGGTGAGATATTTTAGAAAAAAAGCCATGGACCCGACAGAACAACCATCAAAGTATTCAAAAAGCTACTGTTTTTCGTTGAGTTTACTTTAAGGATTCAGAAAACGTCCATCTCTGAACAACAAAAGAGAATTGACAGGAGTCCGGTCATGGAATGACTGGAATGATTTTATTATTTCGCAAGTTCTTGAGGACTTTGTAATGTACTACTCATAAGGTTGCTGAAAATCCTTCGACAGCCCACGACTAGTTTCGCCCTTTTTGGGGCTCATTAGGTAGGCGCAGTCCCCGGGTTTCCGTCAACCTTATGTTCTACTTGAAACCAAATTGCACGAAATTAGCGAATATACACTCATTTGCAAACTGCGCCAACCTGATGAGCCCCAAAACGGGCGAAACTAGTCGTGGGCTGTCGACGGATTTTCAGCAACGTTATGAGTAGTACATTATAAAGATATACATGTATCGCTATATCTCGAATAGCGTAGCGACTGAAACATGAGGGGCCTGGTTCAGCACATTCGGTTGCCTGAGAACATCACAAACGAGAGATTCAGCCGGGTTCCAGGTGAGTCTCTCGAGAATCCAAATTAGTTTGCAAATGAGTGTATATTCGCTAATTCTTGAGGACTTGTTTTCAGTCTCACTCCATCATCTTTATGACAACTGCATGCAAAATAGTAAATGCAGTTTGAGGCTTTGTGGAAGTCTTAGGATTGGCAACAAAGACATGCTTAATTTCGAGTACTACTTATAGCCGTTCGCGAATTGCAATCACTTGCACACCAATGTTGGTTTTAACCAGAGACTCAACTACATCCGGGCTGAACCTCTCGTTAGTGATATTCTTCAACTGAATATGATGCAGAAAGGCCTCTTCATATTTCATTTGGCGTGATATTCGACAGATCGAATTACATTGTCTAGACAGACCATACTACTCATCATAGGTTTACTGACCCGCAAATTTTTGAGGTGGTTCCTCAAAAAAAACTTTTTACCGTTCTTTTGAGTGTTGCAGTCACGATTTTTGTCTGGCAATTGGTATCAGCTTCTCTTCTGTATGATAGACGAAGAGATTTCAAGCCAGCTTCAGGGTGGATTTGAGTGCCATCCTTTCCGGGCCATCCATGAGGACCTGCAGTTTGTGTACAGACATGTTAAATCTTGAAAAAACAAAGAAAAAACAGTAACGCTCATGGTGTACTGTATAGAAACTGTCCCGGCCTTTAAGGTTTACAATGTGCCGAACAGCTCATCCTCGTATCTGGTTGTCTGGCTACCAAGACGTCTGAGAGGGCACGACCGGCGTTACCTTCCAATCTATTGGGTGGATAATACGGTGAACTGGCCAACGGGAGCCTCTTAGATGATGTTCTCATGGTAAATATCCAGTTGCCGTAGGTGAGTTGCGGTGAAAGGTAGAAAGGCTTTGCTGCACACCATCTTACTTACACCACCTGAAGTTACAAACTATTGGGCAGGGCAGCAAAACTCTCATATGCATCTTGTTTATAAAAACTGAATATCCATCTTCTTCTTGAACACGTCCTCCTGAACTTTCCTGGATACTCATTGACTATCACTCAAACGTAAACGAATACTACAAAGCGATTCCACAAACTCCGTAATAAATCTCACTTTTCAATAGACACGAAGCAGACTTGTGAGAAAACCGCATACTACTCGCATGCTACATCAGTAGTACGCACCATTACATAGTGTGTATTGTATAGTGTACTGTATGGAAACTATGCCTCTCACCTGGTTGTCTGGCTTCCAGGACATCTGAGAATGCACTAGTTTCATCTTCCGATTTATTGGATGGATTATACGGTGAACTGGCAAACAGAAGCTTTTTAAATGATGTTTCCATGGTAACTGTTCATTTGCTGTAGAGGAGTGGCGGTAGCATGACGAAATTTGTGACCGTAGCAATCAGAACAACGTCAAATGCTACACAGCTAGGTTGTACGCCATTACGGACAACCGCATTACTCCCATCAATGCTCTGTATCTATTCTTCCGTCTCTAGATACACTGAGTTTTGCATACGGTAAACAGGGAGACGGTTTGAAGTGCAGTTAGAGAACATGTCCGTGGACATGACCTCAACACTTTGAGCCTGTGGAATAACGAGCATCATTAATGTGGCAGACAAACCTTGTATTCTGAAGAACAGCGCCAGACATTGGGTCTATCCCGGTCCACGTGACCCAGTTTTATAATATAGACTCTGTTTGGATTGGAATTTTTTTTATCTCGGTCACTGCATAACACATTTGCTCGTTTGTTGCCTGCGTGCCACATATGACAGATTAGCTTGAGACGGCAACATTCTTTGCAGGCTGTCCACCCCCCCCTGATTGCTATTTGGACTCACAAATTGAACCAGAGGTTTTGTAGTTTTGAAACCAAGGCCTTCTCTGAAGCATTACTCGAATTGGGCAAGGAACCATCGCTGACAAGCCTCTCCGTGTCAGTCAATCAGTACGTCTAATTGCCAGCCAATCAGACTGCAGATCAACCTTGCTGAATGTTTAGTTGATCAAACTACCCGCCAGAAGGTCACGGTTTCTAGATGACCTTGAGTTTCGTGAGATGCTCGCTATTGATGATCAGAGCCCTAATAGGCGAACGATTAGCAAAGTGTCTTGTGTAGTGTACAGGCACTGTACTAATGCACCGAAGTGAAGCATCAGTGTCGAACACCGATGTCGTACTGTTGATGCACTACTGACAAGTTACCTAGGAAGCGAATGCCTCCTGCGTTGTGTGAAATTTGTAAACCAAATTTCAGTTGAAGGATTCTGACAGATGGTTAATAAAGGAATGAGAACCTGCCCGGACAAAGGCACAGCACCTGCTTTTACCAAATGACTTTCATTTCAGAGAGAAACGAATTATGTTTTTTAAAGTTCTTTCGATATCGTAAATGCGTCAGTATCTCCTAAGAAACCGGCTTCCTAGGGGATAGCTTGACAGGGACATTTCCTTGCCAACCCGTTACTTCACGGTATTGAAAATTCTCAGTAGTTGACAAAGCAACGCTTCTACCCTGTTAAGGGCAGACTATACGCTGCGCTGGTGCGATCTACTTTGCCCTGTGGATTAGAGACGTGTCCTCTACGCAGAGAGGACGTTCGAAAGGTGTCAGTGTTTGACCATCGGTGTCTCCGAAACATTGGTCGGGCCTAGTGGGAACATCGAGTTAGTAATACTAAGGTGCACCCAGGATAAAGAAATTCTTCTTCATAGTTTACTCTGGTTAGGACATGTACTCCGCATGCCAGAAGACCGTCTGCTTCACACAGCCCTTTTTGTACAACCCTGTGCTGAGTGGAATCGACCAAGAGGTGGACAGTGTATGACCTGGCAACGAAGTATGAAAACATGAACTAATAAACTCAGTCGGTTCGACGACTGCCGCCTCCTTGGATGGGGACCGGTGGATCCAACCGGTCAATGGCTAACTAATGACACTGGCTTAATCACGCAGTCAGTGGTGCTCTTGCATCAAAACTATCGCTTATTTGGAACTAGGTTAAATCAAGTCTTAGTGTTTTTATGGTGACCATCTTAGGTGACCCTCTTCGGATACCGTAGACATCTCTAAAGAAAGCAGACGAAATTTTTTGATCAAGCTACTGTGACGGTGTTCACCAAACATTTTGGGAGCCACTTTTGTACACACGTCATATTGCATATCGATCGATATGGGAGTGGAGTACATGTGTAGCAGAATCCACCAATGGAATTTTAGGCCGCAGCGTAGGCCGACCGGGCCTATGGAGATCAAACGGCGAAGCCAGCTAACGAATAAAATGACCCGAACTTGAATAAAAAAGAAATCACCATTTTATTGCTCCTGGAAAATTAGTGGATTCTAGAATTCCTCACACGGTGTCAGACCGTGATGAGAGAGACCTAAAAGTACTGAAAAACCACTTCACCCTTCAAATAATATTTCGTCCAGTATGTGCGGCCAACTTGTGCTGAAAAGCTGAGAAGCCCTGTACAGCTATTTCATCGTTATTGAAAATTATCAGCAGTGCGCATCTCACGAAACTCCATGCTGTTCCGACCTTGCGACCTTCTGTTCATTAGTTTGAACAATAAAGCTGTAGGCCACACGCGGCTAAGCAGTGGTGTGATAAGCTAAAGCACCACTCATGTTTCCCTTACGAGGCTCAAATCACGTGGTCACGTGTTGACCGGCAGTTCGAGTGATGACTTCTCAGATGGAAGTTTCATTCGAATTTTATTCTCTCTGAGCTACCTATAGATTAATAGTAGATTGTTTCAGACTACGAGGTTTGAGTTATCTAAGACTTGCTAGTTGGACGCCATACCATTCGACAGTGAGATGGATCGATCAACGGTATAATACGGTGGCACTCATTGTCCAATCAAGCATACCACGTCATCTGATCCAGTGGTAACTCCTGTGCAAATCAACATTCGGCTGACACCTGGCATTAAACGGTCGTGAGTACTCTTGAAATCTATGCATCGCATTACGATGTTGAGAATTCGGTCATGAACTGAACGATACAAACAAAACTGTAAAACACCGTGTCCCAGAAAAATTTACCTTATATGAGAGAGATACCATATTTGAACTGTCGAGTTGAATACACCTTGATCGTAGCGTGTTTGAGGGTTATTTGACGGATCTATGTAGCCCTCTCCCCCACACTGATAGGCGACGATAGAACGGAGTGAATCGAGTCGCCCTTAGTTTTTTTTCCGATGCCTGAAACGTATCCTTTAAATCTATGTTACATGTGGTTTGTTCCTTTGTTCCTTCGTAGACTACATCACAATCGGCAAGATTTGTCCCTGCTCCTCAGTGTCCATATTCGACTCACGCTCCAAAAACCAAGTTGCTAAATTCGGGCCTAAGCAGTATGTTTGCCTGCGAGCAGACAAATTCCTCTCCGACACCACAATCGAAAACCACTCCCAACGGGACGAGTGATTCAAGCTTGCCCGAAGTGAACGCACCTCACATGCCCTTTCCAGTGACATCTGTTATAATGTCGAACAAAACGGTGACAGCCTCTACGCCGTCACCCGATGAACGCGTGCCAGCGGGACCCACAGACACACAGCAGTATGTCCATGCGACCCCTACAACTGCGACGCGCCTCACTGTACCAACAGCGAACGGAGGAACAGTGTTTGAAACGAACGGGTTAAGTGTCACCGCACTACACCACCCGGTAAGAACAGCGCGGTAATGTCTTCAGGTGGTAGTTTGCATGACAAGTTGTGCCCTTAAGAACACAAACTGTTCCGGTACTGAATGCCCAGAAACACCAGGACTTTGACGAGAGTGTGGTTCTGGCCATTCATTCAC
>NW_008751806.1:671184-673182 GCF_000715545.1 Opisthorchis viverrini
CTCTTCCGATCTATACGAACGAACTGAACCATCGATTAGCTATCGATCGGCCATCGATCAGCCTGTGATTCAAACTGACTATCTCACAATCTCTCCACCGTTTCATTCCTGTTATTCGTAGATTGACCAACTAGCTGAATAGTTTGAATTCCGTTCACAGGTCGAGTCTGGGCTCTGAATTAGGGGGTCAGATGGAGCGTGCATTACGACAGTATACTAATCTGCTCGAATCGGTGCCTAGGTAAATATGAGGCACATGGTCTGGAAGTTTTTCCCGATGAATTTGAATTACTACAAACACTCTGAACTTCAGTCTGATGACAGCTATCTTGACCCAACTCTACTGAAAACTGTTCGACACCCCACTGTCGGTTTTCCCCCTATAACGACCCTAGTTTCCATCAAATTGAATGGTATATAGCAGAGTTTGCGGAGTTATGCAATCCTTTGTAAATTATATCGGTTTTACCTAGAGGCTCAAGTGAACATCGACTGAATCCTTCGTTTATGATCAGCTTCATTTGAACGTGCTGCGTAAATGTCACCTCGTGTTTCAGTTGATACGATATTCGAGATATCGCAGGATAGTTTTCTGACGAAACATACTACTCATAAGGTTGCTCAAATCTCTCCGGCAGCTGGCTAATGGTTCCCCTCTTCTTCGGATTCTTCTGATATGCCTAGTTCCCCAGTCTCCTTGAACATCGATTTATACGCAAGTGGCGAAGTGCATTCAATCGCATCATCCAGAAGATGTACTGAGTTATTTCGAATATTGCACCAACTGAAACATGAAGCAGCCTGTGTGCGGCACATTTAGTTGGAGAATACCATAAACGATAAGCCGGAATGGCTCGCTTTTTTAAACCGCGATTTTACTTATCAGGAGGTCCGTGGTTCGCACCCGACGGCGGACTTTTGAATGCTCCTATCTGGACTTGGGTAACCTGACAGTATCTCAGCCTCCGTGCTTCCTTCGGATGATATCTCGGTTACACGCCGAAAGGTCGTCTCCCGTTAAGAACTAACTGGTGGGTAACTAAGCGTACGTTGCGAATTGGGCCCTATTGGGACTCAAGTAGAACATAAGTTTGGCAGAAAATCGAAGACTGTACCTGCCTGATGAGCCCCAAGAAGGACGAAACCATTCTGGACTGCTGGAGAGTTTTCAGCCAACTTCTGAATAGTGGCTTCCGTCAAAACAGCCTTCGGATCATTCGGATGATCCTTAGCACACTTTTGCTAATGCTAAGCCTCGAAAAATAGGTTGAACTCTGCCAAACACCCTAATTTGATACAAATAAGTTTGCTGAAACCTACTCCCGTGACCAATTCCTTTTGTTTGGACGAGACGGCGCAAGTGGTTAGAGTGCGGATTTACTGACCGGAAGGTCCCTGGTTAGAACCCGACCTCTGCCTCTCGACTTCTTCTCTCTAGGCTTGAGTAACCTGGCAGTATCCCAGCTCTCGTGCAACCTTTGGATTTCATGGCAGTTAGGCACCGAAAAGGGTGCTAGAGCTGAACGATTTTTTTATTTTTTCATTATTTGGTCAGTACTATCAAGCACACGCTGTTCATGGTCGGTTGATGGAGACCATTCAACCAGGAAGAAAGTTAAATGATGGGTACAGATGTAGGTCAGTAGTATAACACTAAAATGAGAAAGAAAATTCTGCCAGCCATCGTGTCAAAGTCAAACTTAAAAATCCCAGACAGAGCCCTGTTTGTATATCCCATCTTCCTCTCTCTTTACAGTTTGCCACCTCAGAGGCGACAATGGTGGCCGCACCCTTGGCTACATCAGGGGATAATTGCGTAAGCCTACCATCTGTAACGTTGGTGAGCTCGGCTTTCGGAACCACAAACCTGACGGATTCTCTTGCACCCATTCAATCTGCTACCGACGGTCTTTCAAATCCTCTGTTGCTTGTTTCCTCTCCCACCTCGCTGGTTTCACCGAGCAGCCCGCTGAACCATGCCGTCTCCTCCTTCATGGG
>NW_008751806.1:673375-713183 GCF_000715545.1 Opisthorchis viverrini
TTCAAATCCTCTGTTGCTTGTTTCCTCTCCCACCTCGCTGGTTTCACCGAGCAGCCTGCTGAACCATGCCGTCTCCTCATTGATGGTCAGCGCTGATTCACCCTATGTCCCGCAAGTTTGTCTCCCAGACGGTACCAACGGTGTTTCCGTTGGCCAGAACGCAATAAATGCAGTCAACAGCGAGTCAGCCACCTCATCCACCGGGGTTTCCGCTACCCTCACATCTAGTCTGATTAATGTTGGACCTAAACGGTTACACGTTTCCAACATTCCATTCCGCTTTCGAGAAGCAGATTTACGACAGTTACTCGGAGTGAGTGAAAATCACTACTGTTTTCATTGTTTTAGGTCACGTTCACACATTGTTCACTGTAGTGCTGGTCAAGTGACTTGTTCGATCACGTATCACAGCCTTTCGGGTAGTATGGTAGCTAGACACCGAGAGATGATTGTTATTAATGTTTTAAGTACAGTCACGTGCTCGTTGCGAAACGAATTTTTACCTAGTGGGCTGTGACTCGCAACACGTATATGATTCTGCCTTGTAGTTTTTAACAAAGTACTTCACAAACACACACAGATCATTACCTTTCTCATCGCTTTCCAGTCATTTGGTACTATACTGGACGTGGAGATCATATTTAATGAACGCGGATCCAAGGTAGGTTTGCGAAATTTGGCCTACCTTATTCGGTCTACCTTGAAATTGATAGCGTTCCGATGCTTTCAGTGTGGAGCAAAGTTAGCTTTCCGATCCGAATCTCTGAGCGCGGGATTATTTTGCTTTTGACTACGAAGTGGCAAGCTGCTTCAGAAATTTTGTATACGGCGGTCCCTCCGATAAAAAGGCACTCACGGGGAACGGTCCAGTTGGTTGCGTTTGGGGGGTGGTTTGTCGCAGGGCACATATATACCTCAACTTTTCACAATAATCAAATCGACGAATACCCCGGTGCAAGGACTACCCTTATCACCCAAGGAGAAAGTTCGCTAGTGAGCCTTCAACCTACAGAAGCCAACTGAAACTGCGCGAGAGGTTCTCGTTTTGGTCCGACTTGTGAGGGACCTCGTTGTGAATAGCTTCACTCTTTTGTGGGCGTTCCGTCCAACGGGGCACAACTCTAGTGTCGATGCTCTCTAAAGTTGAGTTAATTCGATATGTTTATAGTAAATGTCTGACAGATAATTACACGGATCTACCTCGTGTGGCGTTATCACGCAGTCTACCGAGATTTTCCGGTTGTACCTGATTAGTCCCACTAAAGTGCAAGTTGGAAGTAAACTCTGACCGAGGAGGGGCCGATTTGTCCTTTTTAGTGTTTTCTCCTTCCAAACATAGCCTTAAGTGGTCTCATCTAAAAGGTGGCTTTTGCAGAAGTTAGATTATCCAATCACATATACCGATTTTAGGTCAGATCCTTACTTGACTGGACGATGTAACCTTGTAAATATCTCCCCCGTCAATAACTTCCACTGACAGGTTCGCTGAGTAGTTGGCCCGTCTCAGTTAGTGTTTGAAAGATATCTGGCATTTGCCTCGCTATTTGAAAATGTCTAAATTTCCGAATTTTTTTGAATTTATAAAACAAAGTAGAAACACATTGTCAGTCGTTTCTGCGACAGTTCTGGGCAGCGAGGGATAGTCAACGCATGACATACAGGATGGAATATAAAGAAGTCCTCGAAAGGGTGTTTCTTCTTCGGAAGTATAGGATTATGCCTTGATGGGGGTGATGTTATATATCCTCCAGCAGGGAAGCCTCTGTTCTACGGTGTATCTTGCAGGACTATTAACGTGCAACAGTTTGCGTCATCATATTTTCAAAACGGTGTTTCAAAGAACTCTGTTTTCCTACTCACATATATGAAATCAGAAGCTTTAAGGATGGGCTGAAGAGTTTGAGGATTACTGGTCTACACAAGCATTCAAAACCGCCCCGGGAGTGTAACTAATGTGTTAGCTGTTCTTCAAACTTTGTTGCGTTTTCTCTAGCTAGGTTCGACTTTTTGTTGTTTTTCGCACTGTCAAGTCTCCGCAGCCTAGTAGGCTATTGAACTTTGGTCTGTCTGTTCAATTATGGATGACAAAAATCTATTTTCGAGTCAATTCAGATTAAAAATCGTGTTTAAAAACCGCACCCACGTTGGAAAAAAACTTTTATGTCTTACAATAAGTCAGGTACTTTCTTGGTGCCTTAATTTGAGAAGTTCTAGAGCCACGAAGATTACATCTTGGTCTTCGTTGGGAGGGATACTCGATTCTCATGAATACGTAGAATGATTTTTGTTGGAAATCTGGCAGTAGTATCTTACGTGGTATCAATTTGGAGGCAAAGTTTACAGGACCGAAGTGAAGTGGCATAATTTGGGTGTTTTCTTCCCCGAATGAGGGGGGGCTAATAAATTTGTACTAAAGCGTTATTTTTCACAAAAATTAAAAGTGCAAGCAACATCAACAAACATGAAAACGAGAGAATTTGAAAAAAAAGAACTAATCCAGGGAACTCATGCCGCTGAAAATTTTGTCAATCATGCTAGATAAAAATAGAGATTCCTTTATGAAAATATGGTGCGATATCTCGAATATGAAGCATGAGGTGGCCTCTGTGCAGCAGATTCAGTTGAAGGACATCATAAACAAGAGATTCAGTTGAGTCTCTCGTGAAAACCAATTTGATTTGCAAATGAGTGTAGTTGTGGTAACCAGCCCAACTTGGGTTCAGGTAGAACATAAGGTTGACGGAAACTCGGGGACTGCGCCCAGCTGATGAGCCCCAAGTAGGGCGAACCAGGTCGTGGGCTATCGAAGCGATTTCAGCAATCTTGCGAGTAGTTTCCTTTACGAAAACCTACGGTTCACTCGAAGAGAACAGTAGTGGTAGGATCCAGTCGCAATATTGAATATTCCTTAAGGCCAAGAAAGCGTTATCCCAATCGAGTCTCACGCACCAGGCGCAGACTATCGGTCACATAAGATCAGGTGTGAAAGACACAAGCAAACAGTCCCCACTTGTAAACAGACATGGATCACTGACTGACCCTGGGAGGCCTTAGTCTCACAGCAAATTTGACAGAGTGGAGATAACAGAAGAAACTGTGAGAAATGGCAAGTGTGCCGTGGAACGAAATAGCAGCTTTGCAACTAACGACAGCCAATCTCTATTCGTCAGAGAGAGAGAGAGAGTGCAGTCCAAACGTCCCTTGAGTTCCCCCAAAAAAACCTGTTATGACGAACACCTTATGTAGTTCAACAAGACTTTACTGCATGTACCAAACTTGCCAGCGAAAGGGATGCATGTGCCTGGAGTTCCTTAATCGCCTAAAAAAATCGCTTCGAAGGCCAATGTCACGGAAAGCTCTGGAAGCAAGCAAGCCACAAGCCCGAAAGTGATAAAGCAAACAGCTTCTGTAATTTATTACCATAAGCATTGTCACGAATCCCGTCACCCTATATAGCCATCATCTATCTGGTGCGTATCTAGGACCCGGATATGAAGGTTGAGTTTCTAACGCCAGTCCGAATGACAAATCAATGAGCACACTGCGCGGACAACAGTTCGTCTATTTGCTGCACGGTCACAGTCGGCAAATGTTCGAGACGAGATTTTTTGTAAAATGAGTGTAGAAACTGTGGGAAAACGGAGTTTATGATGATCGATACTTGAAACTGCAACCTTCCGTTCCTCTCGTCAGAGAACAATCTATGAAAGTACAAGACAGGAATGGTTGTAAAAGGAAGTGTCCCATTCGACCGTACGGGGTTAGATTCGGAGCCTGAATGTGGTAAACACCTCCTCAAACGGTGGCGAGATCCCCAGGAGGACGTCTACATTCAACCTGACTCTGGATTGTTCATCAAGAGAAGAACAGAGCACAACTGAATTCTCCTTACAAACGTAGCTCCGCAGCATATGAACTATCTGCCATGCGATCTCCTGTAGTTAGTGGTGCTTGGCATTCAGTTGCCTGCAGTACTCCTTGTACCGTCCCTTGATCCATCTATCACAGTGGGTGCTGTATCTTTTCACATTTTGATCACATATATTCCGGATCACCACAAAGTTGACCCGACAGACAAAGCTCGCACTGGTAACCAGTGTTCCTCGTGCGCTAAGCGTATAGATTGGACGTGTTCATATGTCACGATGCCATGTTGGAACCCTGGAGCAAAATCCCAAGTCCCAGCCTCGGTGACTGAACCTTCAGAGTCAACGTCGAAGATGACAAGGTGCATTTTACGCATTGCTCGAACCAGACACTATAGGTTTCCAAATCCGGACAGAGCATTTAAACAGTTGGTCTCGATATTGCAGGCAAACATTGGTAAAGCGTGTCACACAGCGCAGTCCGCTTCTCACGCAACCGTAATGATTTGTTAGCTAAGTGTAAGGTTGACTTGGACTCAAATCGCGGACAGAAACAGTTGGAACAATCAGGATAAGTCAGTTGGGCGATAAGAACCACGGCGATGGACACGACACAGGCATCGTATGTAACCTTCCTTGTGTAGTGATTGAAACTGGTGCAGGAGCCGCTAGCCGGACCATGTCGTTGATAGTCGAACCTAACCAGTATGGAAACGCCAAACGCGGTGGTTGGTTCCATCATCTTGCATTGTTAAACTCCCTGCTTACGCTGTCCGCGCTATCCGCGCGGAGAATCAGGTCGGTGTGGTGACTGTGTTTCTGTACACTTTACTATCTATGCCATTCTATACATAGGCACTCATTAATAATTTGCGGTGTCTTTGCTTTGCATCGCAGGATAAGTCGTAAGAGAATTTGTACAAATTTCGTAAGCAGAATAGCATATCAACAAGTTTTTCTCTCCCTTGAGTAACCAAACGGCGGGTGCAAATTTCCCGTGAGATTCCGAGCCAAGTAATCTTCAGGTCTTTTTCACAAAAGAAACTACTCACAAGGTTGCTGCAAACTCTTTGACAGTGCACCGGTTTCGCCCTTCTTGGGGCTCATCAGGTAGGCGCGGTCCCCGAGTTTCCATCAACCTTATGTTCTACTTGAACCCAAATTGGATTGTTTTTGAGGAATACACTCATTTGCAAATCAATTTGGTTTTCACGAAGGACTCAACTGAATCTCTTCTCAGTCGGTCACAATAGAACTATCTATAAAAACTCAGGTTTTCTGAACGATCCAACAGGAGTAAAACCAACTTTCACAGTTACAAAGTTATTCTTGGTCCGGTTCCAGTCCGTGGCTACTCTCTGCTGAAGAACACAATTGTCTTGGGACCACACGAGATTCGGAATTCATGTAGGAGAGACCAGGACGTCAAAAATATCGAATACGCACCCCGGCAAACAATACACAGACGAAATGGTACAGATACTGGACAAGACTCGAACCAGTGAGCTCCAGCTTATCGGTTGAGTTCGACAACAATCGAGTTGAGACAATTAATATGGACTTATCGGTTGAGTTCGACAACAATCGAGTGCACACACTCAAGTGCACACCTGTGACGCCGGAAAATGTCTCCGGTATATCAGTTGTCAGCGCACTCGTTCGGAATGTTGGAGGCCACGAGTTCGAGTCTCGTCCTGGGACTTGCTCTATTCGCATTGTATACTTTGGTCCACATTCAAGACTGATGGAATTCACTACATCCGATGTGTCTTATCACTTGGTATTTATTAGAGAGTGCTTGCGTGATTTTTACAAAGTTGAATGCGTCCCCACGCGTGGCGAAGAACTTGTCGAAAATGTTAGATTCTGAGTCTGAGTTTATCTATTCCGCCTTCAATCACCATATATAGTTCCTTAGAGGAACAATGAACCAGGCAGTTTGAACATAGTAATACAGTAATAATGGTCCAGCCGTGGAACCGGTGCCCAGCTACCATTCTACTCGAAGGAATCATGAGGGCCGAGATACTGTCAGGTTGCCTGAGCCTAGACGGTAGCAGTCGAAATGCCGGGGCCGGACTCGAACCGCGGACCTTCCGGTTGGTAGTTTTCCCCTTAAACACTGAGCTCTATCGAGCTCAGGTAACTGCAGTGTGAGCAGGATAGACTGCCTGTAGCCTGATGTCAAAGAAGACTTGTTTCCTGTTTGATAATTAAGCCTTTACTTACTCACTTACCACGTTACACAAAGGGTTGAATTACCGAGCGTTTTCAAGTTCCCAGTAGTATCTGTGAAAGTACGGTTCAACTTTAGAAAACAGAGTAGACCAGACCTTAGTGTCATGACACACTTCGCCGTTCAACCCACATGAAGTGATCGATATCCTCATTTCATCGGGTTTGTACTCCAGTCGAAGTTTTCTACCAACCCTCTTTCACACGACCAGGAATTGCGCGTGTACAACTAAACTAGAGGAAGAAGCGGAATTTGTTTTTGAAAATGGTCCTGGAACATAAAGGAAAGTGTTTTGTGCTATACACGGTAGCGACCCATTCAGGCGCCTCGTATGTTAAGACAGACCATTCACCTCTGAACTGATCCGACATCACGGCCAGGTTGCCTCTCAACTGCGAACTGGGTGTCCGAACTCCTCGTATGAGGTCACCTGAAGCTGCGTTGACATCCACGTTGGCAGAACTTGTTGACATATTCCATGGAGAGTAGCGGAGAAACTTCTAGAGAGCGTGTCACTAGCCAGCCAGGATCGATCACACGAATTCCGAGACCATCGATTGCTTGGCGCGCGGTTCATCGATTTGTCAGAATCCAAATGAAAGTGACCGTTGGTGCTCTGTGTACAAAGTTTGAACCTACGGAGCTCTCATCCGAATCACTTGCTAGCCGTTGGCAACCGGTCTCTAATCAAAAGAACCCAGAAGACGATCAGAAATGCCTTTTGCATTTGACCGTAATGAACAGGTTGTGTAGTGAATATACACTCATTTGCAAACTAATTTGATTTTTTCGAGAGACTCACCTGGAACCCAGCTGAATCTCTCGTTTGGGATGTCCTCAGGCAACAATGTGCTGCACCAGGCCGCCTCATGTTTCTGTCGCTACGCTATTCGAGATATCGCGATACATGTATATCTTTGCAATGTACTACTCATAAGGTTGCTGTCGACGGATTTTCAGCAACCTTATGAGTAGTACATCACAAAGGTTGTGTAGTGCTTGTACCATGTATTGTTTTGTTCCAGGCACCAACTGTTCACGAATCCTGTATGCCAAATGTCTCGTGGGCGAAATGTGGTTACAGCGCGAATTTACTGACCGGAAAGGTCCGTGGTTCGACTCCGACCTCCGCCTCTCGACTTCCCCTGTCTAGGCTTGGGCAACCTGGCAGTATCTCAGCCCTTATGCCTCCTTCGTGTGTCATGGCAGCTAGGCTTTAATGTCTCGTGTTATGAGCAATATGTGTGATGGCGGTCTTTGTGCAGTACTTCGGGTTAAGTAATACCATTATATGTTCAGGATTAGATCTGTAAATGGTTCAGCTGTAGCACCCTTTCGGTGGCTAACTGCCATGTCATCACCAGAAAGCACGAGGGCTGAGATATTACCAGGTTGCCCAAGCCTAGACAGGATCGAGAGAGATGCCGGGGCCGGACTCGAACCGCGGACCTTCCGGTTGGTAGTTTTGTCCCTTAAACATTGAGCTCTATCGAGCTCAACTGCAGTGTGAGATACTGTCAGGTTGCCTGAGCCTAGACGGTAGCAGTCGAAATGCCGGGGCCGGACTCGAACCGCGGACCTTCCGGTTGGTAGTTTTGTCCCTTAAACACTGAGCTCTATCGAGCTCAGGTAACTGCAGTGTGAGCAGGATAGACTGCCTGTAGCCTGATGTCAAAGAAGACTTGTTTCCTGTTTGATAATTAAGCCTTTACTTACTCACTTACCACGTTACACAAAGGGTTGAATTACCGAGCGTTTTCAAGTTCCCAGTAGTATCTGTGAAAGTACGGTTCAACTTTAGAAAACAGAGTAGACCAGACCTTTGTGTCATGACACACTTCGCCGTTCAACCCACATGAAGTGATCGATATCCTCATTTCATCGGGTTTGTACTCCAGTCGAAGTTTTCTACCAACCCTCTTTCACACGACCAGGAATTGCGCGTGTACAACTAAACTAGAGGAAGAAGCGGAATTTGTTTTTGAAAATGGTCCTGGAACATAAAGCCAGACCAATAAAGGAAAGTATGTTGTGCTATACACAGTAGCGACCCATTCAGGTGCCTCGTATATGTTTTTGAAAATGGTCCTGGAACATAAAGGAAAGTGTTTTGTGCTATACACGGTAGCGACCCATTCAGGCGCCTCGTATGTTAAGACAGACCATTCACCTCTGAACTGATCCGACATCACGGCCAGGTTGCCTCTCAACTGCGAACTAGGTGTCCGAACTCCTCGTATGAGGTCACCTGAAGCTGCGATGACATCTACGTTGGCAGAACTTGTTGACATATTCCATGGAGAGTAGCGGAGAAACTTCTAGAGAGCGTGTCACTAGCCAGCCAGGATCGATCACACGAATTCCGAGACCATCGATTGCTTGGCGCGCGGTTCATCGATTTGTCAGAATCCAAATGAAAGTGACCGTTGGTGCTCTGTGTACAAAGTTTGAACCTACGGAGCTCTCATCCGAATCACTTGCTAGCCGTTGGCAACCGGTCTCTAATCAAAAGAACCCAGAAGACGATCAGAAATGCCTTTTGCATTTGACCGTAATGAACAGGTTGTGTAGTGAATATACACTCATTTGCAAACTAATTTGATTTTTTCGAGAGACTCACCTGGAACCCAGCTGAATCTCTCGTTTGGGATGTCCTCAGGCAACAATGTGCTGCACCAGGCCGCCTCATGTTTCTGTCGCTACGCTATTCGAGATATCGCGATACATGTATATCTTTGCAATGTACTACTCATAAGGTTGCTGTCGACGGATTTTCAGCAACCTTATGAGTAGTACATCACAAAGGTTGTGTAGTGCTTGTACCATGTATTGTTTTGTTCCAGGCACCAACTGTTCACGAATCCTGTATGCCAAATGTCTCGTGGGCGAAATGTGGTTACAGCGCGAATTTACTGACCGGAAGGTCCGTGGTTCGACTCCGACCTCCGCCTCTCGACTTCCCCTGTCTAGGCTTGGGCAACCTGGCAGTATCTCAGCCCTTATGCCTCCTTCGTGTGTCATGGCAGCTAGGCTTTAATGTCTCGTGTTATGAGCAATATGTGTGATGGCGGTCTTTGTGCAGTACTTCGGGTTAAGTAATACCATTAACGGATGATTCACTTGGGAGTTAGCTGAGTCTCCCGTTCAAACCAAATGGATGTGCAGAAAAGAAAACTGGTTTCGATGACTGCTCCTGAGAGTGAGATAATCACGCGTTCCCGCTGACCTAAAACGTCGAGAGGGCTTTATCCAGAATAATGGTTCAATTCACTGAGGTGGAAAAACACCCTGTGTCATTCTGGGATGAGCCAGACACGGAGACCATGAGAGTCAAAACGATAAATTATGGTAGTGAGCAATGCTGAAGTTTGCTGTCCAGACGAATGATAAAATCTCAGCTCAATCAGGAATAGACTAGTCTTTCCCAGCAGGATTCTTGAATATTACATGATTTGATTACATGGTGACTGGGAAGAACTGGTCACTGTGAACCGCATCGATTCCATCCACTGTTTGCAATAATCTGGAATATCGATAAGTCAAATTCATTCATTGCTAATCGATCATGAGGTTGTCGGTCTGTTTTCGAGTCAGTTGCCAAACTAGGCGGAAAGTCAAACTGATCAATTAACTACTCTGTTCATTCCTGAACGGGCATGAATGATTAGAAACGATTTGAACTACTCTGCTCTCCCGACTTGATGCCTCAGAAATGGGTTGTGCTGACAACCGAATTCTGTTGGTCTCTGACACATCCCACGAAGCATACTGATGGACCTCGACTCGGTCTGATTGGTCTACAGCCCGGGCATTTCGCAATCGTTGGTGGGAACTTCGCACTTTCCAGAAGCTGACATTTCGTTCAGCTTGGTGACTAACTAGGTCTTGTTTCATGCACCTCATGAATTCATTATACATAACGGTGTCTTGATGGTCACAGACTCCCTTGCGATTTTTTTCGTTTCACTCACTGATACTGCGGTGAGTGTTTTTGTCTTGTGATTTTATGTGCCATTTTTCGCCTGACTAATGTCCAACGCATCTGAAATTTCTCCCGGAGCTAAAATATGACATGTCGAGTTGTCAAGTTACCTGCAAAACCTGTATTTTGGAATCTACATTACGCAAGTTCAGCCTTTAATTTTTTTGAATGATGGAATTCAGTTTTGATGTCAAACGACACTCGGTACCTACTTGGTTAGATACGTTAATCAAGCAATTAAGACGAGATAGTAAGGGAGAGTTCCAACTAGAATCTTGGAGAGTTGAAGGTTATGACGAGACTGGATGTGCGAGTCCGAACGAGTACTGTCGTTGGATGCGGAAACTTGAACTAGCAGAAACATTTGAACAAGATGAATGCTTCGGGGACTAGAAAACAACCGATTCTGGGAAACTTTTCTGCGATAGATCTCGAGGAGAAGGTAAAGAGCGGAACTACGGTGGATAATGCCTATCAAATGGTTCATCTTCAAAGATGTACCAAACTTGGTCCAACCCCAGAAGTTACCACTACAAGACAAAGAACAAAGATTTAGAGGGGAATAAACTGCGCATGTCTTTAATCGATGAGGGGCAGTCTGCTTGGAAGTGACTATTTCGGAAGTGGCTTGAGCAGGTTATTTCTTTTAGATACACAACATCAAAGTTCTTCTATCTAGCAGAGCATTTACCACTGGAATGTACTTTAGGAGATATACTTAATTACCATGCTTTCTAATGCGTGCTTTCTCTAGTGTAAACTAATTCACTGTTCCCCGGTGGAAGTTGACAAGCGGGTGAGCGATTCACGGTCTGGATCAATTCTAGAGGTCCACTTGAGACAGCTTCTTGTTTGTTTCACTTTCAGGTTCGCCCAAATTGCTTGTTGGGGGCTGATCACTAAACAATGTGGTCAAACAAACTGATGGTAGTATGATTAGAATAAAATAAAACGCGCGCTTATGTGTGCACTTCGTGGGGCCCTACTTCAGAGACGTAGAGGCGTATGGCTAAAAATGATTTCATTCACCCCATTGACTCATTTATGCATTAGGAGATTGTACGAAGTGAGATTCGGTTGGTAACTGTCCGGTGCAGGTAAACGAAATTTCCGTTATTACTGCCGGAATCTACGAGGCTGACAAGGTTTCTTTGTCAACGTAAGAATATGCTGTTTCATGGGGTATCTGGGGCACGATAGTTGTCCTGCTGTCTTTGGGTAGAACCCAGTAGGATTTCGTTTGGTTTCTGGAAGCAAATATGAATAGAAAATCCCACCTAGGATGGAACAGCTGAACTTCGGAGGCGTTCCGGAAAAAACACATCACTTCCTCATTTAAAGTACCCAGTCAGATGTTTCGCGCTGTGGGACGGCCAGTATACTGATTCACTGAATTTTATTTGCTACTCATATTCGTTGAAATTAGTGACCCTTCTCCTAAATGTGTTAGGTGCGTTGCCTCAATGAGAGCATTGCCATAAAGTTCGCATAGATACTGAAGTTTCTTATCGGGTAAACTACCACAGAGTGTTGGAGAACTTTAGGTGATTTTCATTCCTGCAGGTCGCATCTTGTCAAATGCTTTTTTAATGAGACTGTACAGTGCAGTGCGTGAGTATTCTAAGTTTGGGATTTATAGCAGTAGGATAAGTTGGACCTAAGCAACTTCTCATGTACACTACAAAGCGCTAAGCGGTTTTCAGAGATCCAACGCAAAATCCAGTTCACTTGCTCTGTGGTAAGTTATCAAGAACTTGCTTAAGCACTCAAAATTTCCGCCATTTCCCGACTTGCTCAGATTCTCTAACATGTTATGCGTTCGCACAAGAGCTGGGAATCTTACTGCACCCAAACGTCAATGCTCCCTCTTGGCTCCCTACTATGAGGTCTTGGGACCGTGAAGAGTAAGGGTAGTGGGACATACTTGTACCTGAATCTTCTCAAGCCATCGTTTCGCTTTGTGTCTGGGATTTGGGCTGTGTGGTGGCGTGCCGTCGGAATTTCCACACGTCCGCAATCGGTAGCCAATAGAAAGGGCAGCCGGTTTTGGAGCGCGAAACCTATTGGTTGAAACGAATCAATCGACACCCGTAGCATATTGATCAATTTACACGATTAATCGGCTGTGCAAAAAAAAAACCGCTTGCAGCCGGTACGGTTTCTGATAATAAATTATGTATATATGGTTTTGTTGAAATGTTGAAAGATGTGCAGATCAGCGTTCGGGCCTCAGCAGTCTAATCGATTAAACTTGTGGTTTTCCTTGTTCTCTTATAACAATGGAGGTAGATAAAATGAAAGTGAGGGCACGTAGACACATGGGTGAAATCTAACCGTATCACATTGAACTACCCTATTACATTGTTTTTATGTAAACAAGTGAAAATATTTCCAGGACTGACCGCATCAATCGTTTGCTGTTATTCCAGTCTTTGACCTAGGTTGTCCGGAAACTAGAAACCACGAGCATCATCTTCATACTCGACGATATTCCACAAATGAGTAAGGTGGTTGCCACAACGGTGTACGGATGTGTTCTAAAGCTGCATGACGGGATCCGTTATCCTCCTTGAGCATGCATTGATTTGTTGTGACTTCGTCTCTCCTCTCTCTCTCTATCTCTCACCGGCTGTCTCCGGTACTCTGTGCTCACATGCCAATTTTAGGACCTAGATAGGTTTTACGCTGCTTTTGATCATGAAGATACACAAGTTCGAACAGCAGCGTGTATTCCATCCCTATACTCCATGTCCTTGCCAAACTTTGGGAGTTTGGAAACCGCTTGGCTAAAAAGCCCTCCTCTTCGTCTTTTCCATTATCTTTTCTTTGCCTCGTCGTGTTTCCGTGGCTCATGCTAATCTTAGCTGCACTGGCAATGTCATGAGAGCGCACCTTTTCGAATGAATAGTATATGCATTATTGTTCACTACTTGTTTTGACCGGTAGTAGTATGCGTAGTGTGTCTCACGTTACGGGGAGTTATGGTATGCCACACTTGTTTGAATAGTGCGTGAGTGAATTAGCGATGTGAATGCGGTTGTTCGGTGTTTTTCTGAATGTAGCTTTGCGTCTAACCATGAGATGAGAGGATTATTCGCCAAGTCTAATTGGCTTGCAACTGTTCCGTGGGTGACATTACGGAACCCTTCTGAACCAGAGTTAGAGGAATTTCGGAGTAAATTAAGTAATTTTTCCCAATAAAGAGCCAATTCTTCTTCCGCGTGGCACAAAAATGAGCCTTTAGGGTATAAGTTCTTAGGCTTTTTGTATGGACAACGAAGGCGAGGCAGTCTGGTTTCTAACAAGTGACTACATTTAAGTGAAATCTCAACTGACGATACCATGATCGCTTTGTCGAAATATTCATGGAGGTTGGTCATTCTTCGGCCATACAGATGCGACCTCATATTGTGGCCAGAATTTCACAGAAGGTAATCCTCTCCAGCCTCCAAACGTATTGATGAATGTGATTGTTGGTCGAGTCTTCTCGGTCCATTGAAAACTTAGCGAGATGCTTTCATATTTCTGCATGAGATTACATTTGTCTGATCAAGCACCGCGCACTTAACGCACTGTTTTAGCTGCGGAGTAATTTGATTGGCGAATGCAAAAAGTGAGTTCTGCAGCTCCGAAGCTTTGTCGTGGATACTTTTCCCCATTTAGAGTCCGAGTGAATCTTAAGGAGATGCGGAAACTGACCGGCATGCTAACGAATGCGATGTCTACCATACTGGCCCTTTTAGATATCGCTACGTTGAAGCCCGTACTTCGGCATTCGGTAGAAAGTTTGTATATGCGCGTACAATACTGATTCGTCATGGAGTACACAAAGCACTGCCTTTTCCACATCTTTTGTCAACCTGATTTTTCAGATCATTTTTCAAGAACTCTTTTTATGGCCGGATAATCGGGTTATCGTCGCTGCCTGTTTTTCATCCGGGAATCTTTGTCGTGCCGAGGGATCCGTGTCGTACAGTGCATGCAAATGTTTTTGATCTGACCGCGAACTGTGGAAAAACCGAGATTTCGTGTTTCCGGCTAAAAACGATGTGACCTATTCGATTGTGGGCATCGTTTATTCGAATCAGGTTATCAGGGATCTCTCATGTAGTATAAGAATTTTAGCAGTTTCTTGGTGGCTCAAGGTGAGGAAGACTGTACTTGGCTGAGAGCCCTTGAGCGGTGTAACCTTCAGGTTCCACATTTGCTTGATTTACGAGAGCTGCCGCACAAACTCTCTGGCTGCGGGTGGGTATTTGATCGATTTCAGGCATCTATGGGTCATCCAAACTACCATTTGGAATTCCAACGAAGCGCTCAACCACGACTCATCTCATCCCTCACCTCAGATCCGATTGCATGTACCTCGTTTTGATTTGTGTTGCATACCACACCCCTAAAACGTCATTGCCACACGCCGCCTACTTGTGAAGTCACGGGCGCACGCGAGCACACAAGAACCGGTTATGGGCTAATGATTTTTGCACTTTGCATCTGTTCGGTATACCCACACTGGACCTTTTCGCTGCAATCAAATTCTATGTTCTGACCCTGTTCGTCTTCTGAATCCACCAGCGCCCGCGCACGACACTCTGTTTGTCCCTCCCTCTCTCTCTGTGTTGTCTACAGTTTGAATGAAAAGAACAGAAACAAAACAAGATTTATACTGGTAATACTACCATCGTTTCCAGTCCTGCTATCATTATCATGATTACATAACCACTGTTCTGCGTTGCGTCGTTTGCGGTTTGCCGTTTTGTCTGGATAATATCTATCAGTCTCTTTCCTCGGACGATCCTTCCAAATTAGACGACTGTTGTCTGGATTAACCGATCTAACTGGATGCCACTTTTTGGGTTGACTAAACTAATTGGCATCGCTCTCTTGCTTTGTCACACGGTGTCACCAGGGTTTTGGATTCGTCACATTTGCGACAAGTGAGGAGGCCGATCGCGCTCGAGAGAACCTCAATGGCACGGTCGTTGAAGGAAGAAAGATCGAGGTTTGTAAAGTGTCTGTATTTTTCCTCTTAGTGCTAGTTATCTGATTCAATTCAGGTGTTTCTTTAGGTTAAACGTAATCCGGGCCAACAAAATGAGCGGACGGAATGGACGGGAAACGCTATGTCAGCCATCTTTTATAGAATATTTTACTGATTTGAGTAGAACTTACTTACTACTTATGAGTAGTACATTATAAAGATCTACTTACATTTGAGTTTGAAGGTATAGACATCCTAAGATGAATGCAATAGCCTGGCACTACGTTGTTCCCCGTCCACGCTTTCCTTTGGCCTTAAAGGTAAGCAAGCAAACTTTTTGGTTGCAAGGTAGTGAGGTACCAGTGTCCATGGCGATTTTGGTGCTCGTGAAAATGTAAATGATCAAAAAACATCCGAAACAAATTTCCTATGTTGACTTCCACCGCAGTACTATGTTGAGTGTTCGTCCCTTGTACTTGATCACTGTAGAGTCACACTACCATTGCTCGCCCATCTCGAAACACCGTCCAACGAGTCGAATGTTGTTCCCCCCTGCCTCCTTCAAAATGGCGCATACTTTGAGGTGGACAACGTATAATTTGGCAGAAAGGTGTGAAAGAGACCACGAAGAGTTTGGGTGTTGTCAGTGCATTACGCCCTTCAGGATAGGGTCCACGTGGCCCCTCCTTCGCTTGGATGGATACATTGGAAGAAATGGAGGCTGATCGGTGTCAGTGGCGATCGTGTTGTCAGTTTCTTTCCAGATCGTCTGATTGAGCGCTTGGAGGTGTAGGCATCTGGGAGTGCTTGACATAGGCCAGCACTAAGTCCCCGCTCTCAGCCACTCTTTTCTATCTTCCCTTCACTCTAAGGCTTGAAGGATAACTAGATGAATTTCATGGCTCTATGATAGTGAAGCATGAATATCCCGTCTCTGATGATGATGACGATGATCGTTGCTTGGATTCTCACACTGTTGTCAAAAAAACTAAATGAGACTGTTCGCGATTATAGGGGCTCATCGATAGTCCATGGAATGCTGTGATTCAGGCTGAATACTCTTGTATACAACTCTCAAGAGGCAATTGGCCTCAGTTTCACAGTGCTGCCGTTGAACGCCTCCTATATATAATATATATATATATCCCTCTGTGGAGTTTAGCTCCGGACAGAAACAAACCCTGCGGCGTGCCATTCTCGTAGGTTGATTTTTGACCAACCTGTCCTGCTTTTCAGGGCGTTTTATTCATAACCGAATTGGTTCACCTAGGTATAACACACTACTTATGAGGTTTCTGTAAACCCTTCGACTACCCGTGGCGGGTTTTGCCCTCGTTGGGGCTAATTAACACTAGTGTGCAAATGAGAACATAAGGCAAATCAGTTTACTTGCTGTTGGCAACTGAGTTGTAATCTCAGCCTGTCACCCAGTTTTATTTTCACTGGCCTCATGAAATCACATAAACAGACAAACACAGACTTCCTTAAAATGTCGTGGTATATCACGAAGCAAGCAAGTACGCTACTGTTGCCAGGTAGCGCCATGGGTTGCATTCCTGAATGGGGGTGATTAGCCTCGTTTTCCTGAGGCAAATGAAAAATTGGTTCCAGCTCTCCGCGATCGAACAATTCGTTTTTTTGCAAACGTTGATCTGCCGTTTTTGCCGTCAGATGCACGGCTTTGCGCCAAGCAGACGAATACTTTCTCTTGTACCTCTGAAAATCATTCATTTATCAGTCTTGTAGACCAGTCATGGATCATCAAGGTGCGGTGGGTTTCGACAGGTAGGTGCAACTGACAGCTTGTTTGGCAGTAACTCAATCCTGGTCTGTCGTGCAGCTGTGCAGGCCGAATTCTCTAATCGATCGGTCAACCACACGAATACAAGTTCTGGCAGTGTACACTGCTTGTCACGCGATCTTCCGAGATATTATCCGGATGAATAGCTGTACACGATGACACCACAGTACCGTGGTTCTCTAATTTGTGCGGCAGTCTGGTTCACCGGGACAATCTTTGCCAAGGTTGAAGGAACATAGCAGGTTATGAAGCAAAATAACATAAACGAGAGATCCATCTGGGATTCAGTTGAGTCTTTTGTTAAAACTTAATGAGTTTGCAAATGAGTGCATTTCAGAAATCCGGTCATTGTATTTAAGTTCGACAAGTATCTGTAGTACTCACTCTTTATAGTATATTCCTCAGCTTAGTTCTCGGTTTGAGCCTCCCAAGTTAGTCTGGGTGCGGCATTGGCAACCGGCATTCGGCCATGATTGGCTGTTGGGTCCAGACATTCGACCAATCAGATCTCAGCTTGATGCCGGACCGGCAAGCGTCCAGAATTTTCGGCCAGTCTTGGGTGGGATAGGCCTCTCGACCGTAGTAGCACCTGAATGCGAGCGGTAAAACAGTATGGAATTCCGCCTAACACCTTTAAAGCGCAGCACCTTTTCCTACCGTTCATTACGGTTTTTTTAAACGATATTAAAACGGCAGAAATACATCCATGAACTTTTTATCTCATCCATGGATTGAAAAAGCCCTTTGATTGTCGAATCGACGATACATTAAAGGAGCCATTTGCATAGGTTTAAATGAACACCAGCGACGCTAGACATTCAACTGAGAGTTGAAATCGCTATGTAATGCATATTATGTAACTCTGTGCCAATTTCTGGGCTTCAGTATGGTTTTTGAATTTTAACGTTGATTTTCTCCCATCTCTGCACAGATTAACAATGCAACTGCGCGTGTAATGACAAAAAAGAAGTCTGAAACGCCCACCTCATTACGAAGTGAGTGATCAATGTTTAGTTTCAACGCCGTCATCACCTGAACATATTAGTTGCGTTGCCCGATGAATTGTTATAGAGAATAACAGCAAACATTTTGGGAGGCCACACCTGCAAAGACTGACCAGCTGAACCCACTTTTAAGTGTCTAAAGAGAGCCTAGAGAGAGTCATTGACGAAAGCCGAAGTGCGTGAAATTCCGCCACAATTATTGTGGACGCATTTTTGCATGCACATCAATCGCATTTGAACAGTATTCCACCCTGTCCTAGTGCAGTTATTCTGTCCTTCTTGTTAGAGCTCATCAACAGTGAATACTCTTGACCTTGCGGGGTTGTATGCACAAGGGCTGTGATATTTCTAGGTCGCCCGAGATAGAAGATAGATAGAAGCAATCGAAATGCCGACGTTAGGCTCGAACAATTGACCTTTCGGCCAGTAAGATCGCGCCCAAACCACTCAGCTCTCTTGAGCTGTACGGAGAGTAAACTCTATAAAGAATCTTCTTTCTGGACCAGGTCGATTCAAACCTAAGTAGATTTCAAAGTCTCTGTTCGAAAACAAAACCTTTTTTCTTATAATTTCGCGGTTAATAAGCCGGCGCGTGACTACTGGACAAGAATGTTTCACCGTAGGAGAGCACGTGGTACTTGGTGATCGATTGTGACCACCTTGATTATTGATCGAGTGAACACAAGGTAGATGTTATCCATGAACAACGAACAGAGATAACTATCCCTGGTAGCTCACACCCAACTTGGATTCCCATGAGTGATGTTTGGAATTCCGAAAGCTTGACTCCAATTTAAAGGGTCATGAATGATTTCAACAGCATCTGAATCTTAAAAAAATTCCACACCGACCAGATTTTACACTGAATCAGAGTATATGGCTGGTGCATAAGTTTGAGTGTCCTCAATCAGCCTCAGCCCATAGTATTCGACCGTTTTCATCCGAAACCCCACAGACGAATAACTAAGCTTATCTCTTTAGTTCCATGGAGAGCTACTACTTCGATTTATTCCCCGGTGGCAGCGCTTGTTCTCCTCTTCCTCCTATCCCTCATAATCATCATCATCATCATCATCTGTAAGAAACGCCTACTTATCGTACAGTGATTGTAGCTGCCATAGTTCTGTTTACAAACAGAGAGGGCAGGTTACTGCGCATTGGAGGTGGAAGCTGGCATAATTGCTGCGTAAATACAGGGTTGTCAGTGGATTTCTAAGTGGGGAGATAGGGAAAGGAGCAATGTATTGAAGGCAATAGCTTGGATGCATAAGCGCCATTGAGGGCGCGCTCCTGCCTCATATGTAGGGACACGCACGAATACTTATGTTGTCAATTAAACGGAATGATAAGATCGGTTAACTTTATGCCACAACAGGATTTTAGAGAGTTTATCTAAGTAAAGGGATATTTCTCGCATCCTATATTTCTTTGCGTTTGAAAATCAGCTTTTATCACTTCGGAAAGTGATTAGGAGGTTTGCGAAAATGAATTATTTTGCATACTGCAACTTTCCCACTAGACAATTTAGTGCCTCTGATATTGACTTAAACTCAGAACTAGTATTGCGTTTTATAAATCCCACACCCACCAGTCTACCCAGATCTGGGTAGTTCCCGTGGAGGAGTTTAAGTACCATTTTGGAGTCGATGCGAGTGACCGTTCCTCAGGGGAGTTCCACCTTGAAGGAAAGAGGAGTCACCACCAGTGAGAGCTTGTAAAACGGACAAGAATTTAGCAGTCGTAGTGAGTACTATTTGATCTGATTTTCGTTCGTAACACAACCCTCTGATGTATCAAAGATCCAAATATTTGGTAGAATAACCTGAGGTAGTTGCAAACTTAGATAAATATCGATTTTAATCATGGGGGCGCATCCATGGCTTTAGTAACAATGCTTCTGTCTAACGTAGTTACTTCAGTCGTGTCATTTTACAGAAAAGAGCTTTGCGGTTTTGATTTTGTGTTCCTATGGATCCTGTGAAACCTGAATTATCATTACAGCCTCCACTACCGTTCGGGGAGTTCGGACACTGGTTCCAAGTACAACTGCAGCGTTGGCCGCTGTGATTCGAAACGCTGCTGGCTTGAACGCTGGCCTGCCAATTGCACCCATACCTGCCACTGGTGGCTTATCTCTTGGTGTGCAAGGACTGGGAAACCTACTTCAAGGTCACACTCAAGCTTCTCTCGCAGCAGCGGCCGCGGCCAATCCGGTATTGGCTAGTTTTGGTGCACTTCCTGGCGGTTCGTCGGTTACCCCAAATCACGCGTTGTTGGCCGCTGCCTTGGCTTCTGCTGCGCCTCAAACTGCGCATTATAATCCTGCAGCCACCGCTGCACTCTATTTGGCCGGTTCCGATCCAAATATGGCGGCCTGGTTGGCTGCTGCGATAAATGGCGGCTGTTTGAACAGTGCAGCTGGATGTGCTACTGCCAACCCACCCACAGCTACAATTCCCGGATTTGGCACGCAGTCGCAATCCATGGGTTTGATGAACTCTCTCGCCGCAATGGGGGTTATTCCGCATACATCACACGTTTTGGCTCCTACAGCGAACACGCCGCTTGTTGCCAATCCACTGGTAAGTTCATCTGACGGAATTCATCGAATGAAGTGAACAGTGTGAATAATTTGGACGTGTAGGCCGTCGTAAATGTTATCTTCTCGCCAGGAGACCAAAGCCGACTTCCAAAAATAGCAGGTAATCTGCGGTGGTTGCAAGTGCTATCCGCGTGGATGGTGGGCAATGTATCTGATGAAAATATGGACATTTCGTATGAAGCCGGTGCACTCCATTTTTGTTGCGTCAGCAACGTTGATTGAAGTTGGGGAAACATTTCACTGCAAATGAGTAAATGTCCGACGTTACCTAAACCATGCGATCGGGGAAAGAAGTTAGGTGATATGAATGTCGAGAAATACGCTCATTTTCAAATCAACTTGGTTTTCACGAGGGAGTCAACTGAATTTCTCGCTTATGATATTCTACAACTGAATGTGCTGCGCACAGGCCGCCTCATGATACAGTTGGCACGAGATTTGAGATATCGCAGTATATTTTTATAAAAGAAACTACTTACAAGGTTGCTGAAAACTGTTCGACAGCCCACGACCGGTTGTGCCCTTCTTAGGGCTCATATACTGCGATATCTCAAATCTCGTGCCAACTGTATCATGAGGCGGCCTGTGCGCATCACATTTAGTTGTAGGATACCATAAACGAGAGATTCAGTTTAGTCTCTCGTGAAAATCAAATTGATTTGCAAATGAGTGTATTTCTCGAAAATAGTCCAATTGGGGTTCAAGCAGAACGTAGAGCTGACGGAAACTCGGGGGCTACGGCCAGCTGATGAGCCCCAAGAATGGCGAAACCGGTCGTGGGCTGTCGAAGCGATTTCAGGAACATTGTAAGTAGTTTCCTCTGCGATACAAATGTCTTCATAGACATTTCCGAACTTCGTCTCATCACCAAAAAGATGGCATACTCAAAGGCTCAATTTTTAAAACCGCACATCGATATTTCGCATCAGCTTTAGATTTTCCTTAAATTTTTCAAGTCAGTAATTCAGTAGCTCGTGCTGTTGTCAACAAATCTTTAGAATATCGATTTTTCTTTGAATGTTTTTGACTTATTATTTGGTCACTAGCTAGAGGTTAGTGTGTCCTTTTTAGCGAATGTACACTTATTTGCAGACTGACTTGGTTTTTCGAGAGACTCACCTGGAACCCAGCTGAATCGCCGTTGGTGATAAATCTTTAGAATATCGATTTTTCTTTGAATGTTTTTGACTTATTATTTGGTCACTAGCTAGAGGTTAGTGTGTCCTTTTTAGCGAATGTACACTTATTTGCAGACTGACTTGGTTTTTCGAGAGACTCACCTGGAACCCAGCTGAATCGCTCGTTGGTGATGTTTCCAGTCGACGGATTTTCAGCAACCTTATGAGTAGTGCATTACAAATAATAATGTCTTTGTTGTGCTAATGCGATGTTGCTGTTGTTTTGTATGCATTTCTGATAAAACGCCGTGGTCTGTCCTGATGTACAAAGTTCAAACGCAAAGATTTACACGTGTACCTTGGAAATATTGTCTAGCATTTGTTACCGAAGCCTGTTTATTTCTCTTCTTGGTTCAAGTGGTTTGACGCCAATGCAGCCGGTCTCGGTGTTGGTGCTGAACTGGAGCTACAACAGAGATTACAACAACAGCAGCAGCATCAACAGCAACAACATCAACAGCAACAATTGCAGGCCAGCCAACAAGCTCTAGCAGCCATGGCCTACACGCCAGTAAGTCTGGCAGGGGTCGGCCAGGTGGCCGGTTCCAATGCTGCAATCAATGCGGCCGGACTTGGTAATGCACTCCCGCCATCCTACGCAGCAGCTGCTATGGCAGCCAATGTGTTGCGTGCGTTTTCCGGAACAACGACCCCGCTGATGAATGCCACATCAGCCACTTCACGCAGTGCAGCGGGTGCCACCAATCTTCAAAGTTTCACCTCATCCGTTGCTTGCCCGGCACCCCAAGGGACTCAGGCATCGCTAACACCAACGTCGGTTGTCTCGAGTCACACGTCGGTCCCAACTCCAGTTCTCTCGCCCGTTGTGGCACAAGTTGGATCTCCAGCTGCGGCCGCAGCTTCCTGTTCGAGCCAGCAACCGATAGCCGCTGCGGTTGCTGCCGCAGCTGCAGCGGCGTCACAAAATCTTCAAGCACAATCAGCAATCGGGGCCCAGAACAACCCGTGAGTACCCTAGTTTTTTGCATGACACCAAGTGCAAAAAGTTTCTAACTCACCGTTCAAGGTAGTGGTCGATTAAGAGAAAACTTGAACTGCATGGCATGGTTGCTTTTCTGCAGCGCTTTCAAACAAGATTAACTTTTATAAAATACGGTATTAATTGGTATTATACGTTACTGGACAGCCTCTACTCGGATGACTTTTCTAATGTGGTCCGAGGGGTGATATCGTTTGTGAAACACATAAATGTGAGATCACACAGAAATTCCTGATACATCCTTCACTTAGAAGGTGTTGTATCTTGGTGGACGATCGTGGACGATCTGCATCGGTCCCTTGGCCCACTACGGTATATCAAATGGTACGGTAACTCTACACAGCCCTTTACGGAGACAAAAGAAAATTATTACAACTGTATTTATAGGGTAGTCACAGAGTGTTCCACAAGGTCGTGCCACAATCTCCGTGAGGGGGCGAGAAGCGTTGAGTCAAAGGTGCTTGACTCGGATTGGCTGGCATTCTGACCAATCAGGGCAAGCCTTCGTTTGGCCCGTGTCCTGCACGTGACACATCCGCCCAAATGATGTGATGTTCGGTTATTAGGGACGGCTGGCCTCCGTACAGAAGGTATCTTGCTCACCAAACCATTCATTTTCAAAGAAGAACACGGATCGCTGTCCAAATCTGACGTCGTGTTGATGTTACTGTGCTAGACTTGAACAAACAAAAAGAATACCACTAATGTGTGGTCATATTCAAGCGAAGATAGGCCTCAAGTTCACATGCCGGAATCGATCACCTAAAAATTCAGCCTAGACTATTTATGATAAGTTTGGATTCCCGAATTTAGGCCCCATTAATGCAGAAAAACGCCACGGAAGTAAAATAGCCCCTCAAATCTTCAGCAGTACACGCATACTAGATCCCCGACAAGCCACTGACTGGTTTCATTGATTTCGCCCACCACAGATACGCACGGAATCCGTTTATCTGCCTTTTAAGCAGTATGCTATCCTAGAACTTTCAGCTCTGGATTCCTGCCTGAAAAGCCATAGTGACACTTTGTGGCTGTTTTTAGTTACTCTACAAGTTGCCAGTAGTGCAGTTCTTCCCAAACCCCAATAAGCTTTACTCGCATGTACAGATATCCAGAAAATTCCCCACTCTCCTGCTGTGAACGACAACCGGATGGTCATCTCGTGCTGATATTTTGCTCATCCTCAAGGGCACAGATATATGTAAGACCGTCTGCTTTCAACTGCTTCGTCGGGACACTGCTTGGTGCGTTTTACTCTCGAAGCGCGCCGCTTATGTTTTGTTAGTAGTAAGTGGTCTTCCAGGTTATAATTCCGGACGTCGTCCGGGGCAATTTTTTCACGCGTATGTTTTGCAACGTACGGAATTTCGTGCTGGGATCATGATTTTCACTGTCGCGTTTGGAACGGTGCACTTCATTGTGAAGTGTAGCTTAATGAACAATTCTGTCCCACTATAGCCGAAGCAGTTAGATTTAGTTGGTTCTTGAGCAGAGGACTTCAAGCCTCAGAGTCTTGGGAAGTCTCCAAATTTTTCAGCATATTCCCACGACAAAACGAGGATGTACACTACACTCATTTATGGAGCGATTGGAATCCAAACGATAATAAAACACATTAAAGAGCAAATAAAAGTTCAGCACGGAGAATGTCCTTAATCATGCCAATTTATCAGTCCGATTGATTTGTTCACCAGTTACGCTTGCCTCATCCGAACACACAGAGATATAGTATGCATTGTGTTGGACTACTTCATATCATGGAACTCCGTTCTTTGTAGTTTGCTTGCATACGTGGTCCAATATGAGCCATGGAATGAATGTTCCCGGTGTCGACAACTAAGACACGTGGTGCAAAATAAGCAACCGGGGTTGCTTTTTTAACTTGTTTACAGTTTATTCCTCTCGGTCGTTTGAGGGTTGTTACCAAGCTACATGGAGTGCCCGGTTAATAGATGAGAGTATGCCATACCAAAGCGATTGCGCAACGCACCCTTGAAACCATATCGATCGCTAACGCACAGATTGCCTGTCCATCCAACTCAGAATGACTCATCCATTAAGCAGCAAAATGAACCACTTGCCGTGGCTGATGGATATTTCTATTTCAAATCTAGAGAGCGCGCACGCCCGTGCAACGCGACTGGACAACCGAAGTCTGACTAGTACTACCCGTCAGTCCCGGGGCTTACAAAAGTTGCATCGTACACTGAACGTTCCTTTGACATCGTCGATTTTTCCAATCGAGGTGTAGTGTGAGTTCTAGTGATAAAAACCGGCAAAATTACGTCGCAGTCGGTCATAGTGGAGTGTTTGTCCACCAGAAACATTTCCAAGGCTAAACGGTTAGATCGTGTCACAGTAATACTAAAACAAACTGATAAATTCTCACCATTACCTGTGAATACATACGATGACCTTGCATGTACTAAGTTTCGAACATCGATTTCTGCCTGAAGTGGCGGCATTCAGTTTTTCATTCTGATCAAATCATCTTTGTATGTTTCCCCAGCCAGGCATCGCTTACAAAAACCGTAGTATTGCTTAAAAATCCCAAGTTTTACCAAACATCCCTACTAATTCCGTCTTTGATGGTGAGTAAGTGGGTCGATACGTGATTAAATCCACTGATATGTGAGTGGTAATTAAGGCGGTAAAAAACAGAATGCTTGAGAACTTGAGTCTAACGTTACCCTATACGGCCTTGGTTTTTGAAGGCTATGTAAGCCCTGGAAATGTGAGTTTGGAATGTATATAGTGTGGAATCATTGGGTAAGGCGCTGGGCTATCCATGTCGCTTGCTGTATGTCACACTTATGGAGTGGAGTCTCCCACATGAGTAACTGCTTCATTTGTCAGCGTATTGGTGAACCGCTTGCGTGGTGCTCCCCACTGTCAATCCCCAATAACTTGAGTTTGAAGGATTCCGCATATGAAGTGGAAGAGTGCGGGGACTCTGTTTCTATGCTTTATCTTCTGATGTGAAAGTTTGTCACCTGTCTGTTCGTCACGTATTCTAGACCTTTGTACAGCGACCAAATTTACATCACGTCACATAAAAGACAGACATCAGGTTCATTTAAGGGCTCAGGTAGCGAAGAGCCAAGCAACATTTAGTTCAGCGCTGCTGTTCCAACCCATCACACTACTCATCAGTGTGTCTTTCGCATTCAAACAATGTAACAAATGAGTTTCACTCCATAACCATTCGAAGTACCGCAGAATTCAGCGTCCTCAGTAGTTTAGGACATCATGTGTTGAATGAGTCTTCCGGCATTTATGGTTCAAACCTTTCTACTAGAGTCGTACGGGTGTGAATAGAAATCCTTCTACTGTACGGTTGGTATCATCAGACAGATCCTCCGCATGCCGACCTACAACGCCGCATGTCTCCAAAATCTCCGACCAGTCAACTTAATCTTCCGGTCATTCAGTTTGCATACTGCGTTTTCTCACGTGTACGCGCCTGTGTATGGCGCATGGAACCTTGCGCGCGGACCATCCCGTAGGCCTTGACCGTCCTGCCCCACCAGGTACGACAGTGCACTGGGTCAAATGGTCCCAGTTGCAACACATGTTGGCCCGTCGTGGGGATGCGACACAGGCTAACAGCACAAGCTAGATCAAATTGTTGACTGATATAGCAGCAAGTGTCATATTGGAGGGACAATCCAAGCTCACCAGCCGAACTATTTGCAGAAATGGGTAGGCTGGAAGCCCCGTCAGGACACGACAGGGGACAGCCAGCTGTCTCATAGCACTGGAAGGCAGGAAACCTTCTGCTCAAAGTGTAACCGAATGAGCTAAACAATCCTCTGTTGGCTACCGTTTCAGGACTGACCGTCAGTTGGACTGCAGCATGCGTCACCATTGCGCATGTAATTCCGTGGAGAGTTCAGCCTTCCAGAATACCTCAACTTCGAACTGTCAGCTCACATGGTCACTTGGTAGCCTGAAACATACAGGATCTTCTATAGGCGGAATGAGCACCACTGCCAACGGTCTGGGGTTCAACTAGCAAGGGTTCAGCTCCAGACTACTCAATCAGTTCTGTTTCTTTTTTGAAGTTGGTGAAAAGAGGAAACCCATCCGCTGCGAAGTCAACTGTTAGCAAATAAGAACTAAGCAGTTACAATTCAATAGATAGGAATGTAAACATCATATATGCACATGGTCTTTGAAAAATGAATGCTCTCACGCGTCCTTTTGAACCTTCCTGGATATTCATTGGTCATCACACAATATTGAACAAACACTGCGAAATGGTTCCACAACTTCCGCAATAAACTTCACCTTCCATCAGATGTGGGATGGAAGCCTAAACACCAAACCGTAGGCTACTCGCGTGCTTCATCATCGTTACAGTGGTAGCTTCGACATTCAAAATCACCCCTAAATAAAGATAGTGGTCTCGGGATAGCATAAAATACATCTTTGTTTCACCCTTGATTAACCATACAGCCTCTTTCTTGGAATATATGACCTTGGATGGAACCACCAGTAAATAACACCGAACGAATGAAACAATTGATGCCAAACTGTTTCTTTTTAGGAGAACTGTGCTAATTACATGAGCCCCAGCATCTCATCCACTCGTTTTGGGAAACGGTCTTTTAACGCTGACTAGCTAATTCAAGAAGAACTTGAGTGAACTACATTACCGCCCATCAAAGTTTTTATTATGCCAGCCGTTCGATCATTGGATTTCCTGGTTGGGAGTAAAGATTTATTTCTCGTCTGCCTCTATATTTCCATGTCATAACCGTTAGGAATTCACTGCACTGTCTATTCTTGCCATTCCTCTTTGCGGTACACTTGTAGCTATCTGCCGGATTTAAACGTGGCGGCAGCTGCTGCTGCAAGTATGGAGCCATATTTGAATCGGCTGACTGCAACGTATGCTTTGAACAACGCCGTTGTCACCACACCAGCCATCTATCGGACAAATTCCAGCTACCAGAGGTTTTCTCCATATTGACCAATCAGCAATCAGCAACAATGACAGACTGTTTTGCGGGACCGGTGGAACAGCTGTCTTCTCGCTAGCTACTTGTGCAATGTATCCGCCCCGGCCTCTTCTTTTTTCTCTGTTCCTTTGCGCACCACTCCACCCCCTCTACGGCCGTGTAGCTCTTAGGTCTCATTGCTTCCCTCGGCTCGCGCACGCCGTCTCTTTAGGATGCGCTTGTCTATCTTTACGAATGCAGCAGCCTGCCTAGTGTCGGTGAGTGAATGGCGTATCGTAACATTGTGTTGGCAAGTCGCCAAGGTGCATCCTGGATTTGCTACCAGAGCCAGAACGCCGATGGGTTTTACAGTGATTCTGCCTGCATGTATTTGTCTTTGTGAGTCTTGCAACAATGCCCCGCCCCCTGCATTATTCACCAGTATCATTTCTCCTTATCTGTTGTTTTCTTATTTTTACAAGTCACCTATAGTTGCTGAACCAACTTTGGTTCATTACATCCCCCGAGCTGAGTGCCCCCCTAATGCATACGGGGGCACTTTACTTGTGATCACGTGACCTGTCTATTCCTTTGCGACATCACTTCCGTAAAATGATTTGTGCTTCGCTCATAGCACAGTTTGCTTCCAGCTGCTTGATCTCAGCTAGCTTATTTAACCCGTGTTTGTTGCACACAATCGAATGTCCGACCGCATGAATGAATGGATGACCCGGATGCCCCCCGGCCTGTCTGTCTCAGTGTGGGTCATGCCTGGGCTTTGCACTGTATGATTGCAAGTGACCTATTCATATTACACGATTCCGCGCGCAACAGCGGGCTTGGTAGACCCCAGTCCAAAATACCTTGTGAATTGTTAGCAGTTCGGAGTAGTTTTCATTTTGTGTAGATTCCGAAATCTAATTACCCTCGCCTGGTTTGTTTGAATGAATGAAGAGGGCGCGTGATCTGCGGTGTACATACACTATTTACTTCTTGTAACAAACTTTCAAACTTCCAACCATTGTTTTCTTGTTTCGTTTTATTATCAGTCTTATTCTTATTACCATTATTATTGTTATTTATTCCGTTCTATTTACGTGCAATGTGACATCCGTGTTGGGTTTTATCTATTCTCTTCTTTTGAATAAACGAGGCGAATGATTTCAGTGTATGGTTGTTTATGGCTGAAGTGAAATTATCGGGTTCAGTTACCTAATTGCGGAAAACGACATTGAGGGAAAATCTGTCTGTTAAAGAGTTCTAACAGGATGTGTTACATCTGCTGATTCGTCAATCTGTAGTATCTGCTGTTGACCCTCTCCAGTTGCCGATAGAAGACTCACAGAAGGGAACACAACAGCTATTGTCCGAACAAACGAATGCGATAGCGTAAGTGCGTGCGGGTGCGAGAAGTACAACGGTCTCAAACTATTTATTGAAAGGACCTGACGCACACGGTCTGGCTTTGGTACGAGTCTGTGACGTGCTGCATACTGCGGGGGCGTCTGACCTTGATCAACGCTGACTCGCGCTGTCTGAGTTTGATACATGGCTGTAAGGCGCTGCATATTGAGGGGGCGTTGTCTGTCTGGTCAACATCTAGCGGAGCTGAGACTCTCAGTAGATTCCGGGCATTCAGTGGTTTTATTCAGGAAGCTGACCTTCCCGATAGGAGGCTTCATGATTTTCGGATGATGTTGATCCTAAAAACACCAGGAGCTTATAATGGTCGTTGTATTGTTCGCTGAACTCGGTGATTTAGCTGAAAACTTGTCACCAGTTGCGGTGACATCATCGGTGCGGCCTGAATGGAAGTGCTTTGAGGCTGTAAGTGTGTGGTCGTTGATTGCGCACCAACAACTCACCCAGATCGTCCATGGCCGGGCCAATTAACCAATGTATCGAGTTAGACCCTATATGCTCACCGTCGGACTGAGAGATTGCCTACTAAATGATGACACTGAGCCGTTCTCGGCAATCAGACCAACAGACCGGGAAAGGGAACGTACTGTGGGGGTAAACGAATAGAGGTCACGACTAGGGGACCGGGTAGGCAAAGTTGCGAGGCTGCCAGCAACCAGAAGACAGGTGACCCAACAGGCCAATAAAAATGCTTATTCGATAAATCAATAATCGATTAAGTTTGACCATGCTTGCGCGATCCGTCTCCTCATTTCCAATCTCAAATGGCTTCGGATGAAACCAGATCACGTGTGTGTGTGTGTGAATGGCCGAACGAATCCGAGAGAAAAGTGTGGGCAATTCAACCCGGGGTGACCCAGGAATGGGGCTGAAGTCCCCCGTGTAGAGTTAAAGGGGCAGTATATCCACCTAATTTTGTAGAAAACATGCAGTTTTGAATCTTCTCACCGTGGTTTTATAGTACAGAGAGCAACCTTAGTTTGAGTTAGCAGAATGTCAGTAGTCTGGTGGAGGCTGCTCAGTAGGTGTGGAACAACTGGGATGTACAGAATAGTTTACATTCAAATAAAACGACTGGTTTTGGGGACTGCGGTGCCTTCAAGAGCTATGAGCAAGAAGTCTTCATGCTGGTTCGGAATTAATGGGGATAATACGTTATATTTTGGGGGAGTGATTGACCATGAGACTTTGGTGAGTTTATTAGGCCTTTGGTAGGTTCTGGTATGCTCCAGGACTCAGGTCCGTCATAATTCCTTGAAGAAAAACCACCAACAGACAAAAAAGTAGTGTACCTGACCAGTGGAGGGTTACCAGTCCACACATCGGTTTCTGCTATTCTCTGCTCGGTAGAGCGCAAACAGACGACGTTTGATTCTTGAGCTGATCGTCGGTCATCCTACTCTGGCGATGTGACAGATAGTCATATCGCCTAATATAAGCAGCCACTGTTCTTTCGAAGTATCTGATAAGTGCCAGTTAGGACGTTCGGAATTCAACCATGTGTTAGTTGTTCCTGGAATCCGACAAGCCGAGCTCCAGAAGACACGTAGTCCTTGTTGGAACCAATCAAATGACCAACGGGGAAATGTAGGGGCAGCAAAACAGTGCCAGTGGGGATAGAATTCACTTAGACTCAAATTGCGTCCAGTTGATAGATAAATTTAGACAGATCTCATTTACAATCAATTGTTTTATTCAGGAAGCTGACCTTCCCGATAGGAGGCTTCATGATTTTCGGATGATGTTGATCCTAAAAACACCAGGAGCTTATAATGGTCGTTGTATTGTTCGCTGAACTCGGTGATTTAGCTGAAAACTTGTCACCAGTTGCGGTGACATCATCGGTGCGGCCTGAATGGAAGTGCTTTGAGGCTGTAAGTGTGTGGTCGTTGATTGCGCACCAGCACCCAGATCGTCCATGGCCGGGCCAATTAACCAATGTATCGAGTTAGACCCTATATGCTCACCGTCGGACTGAGAGATTGCCTACTAAATGATGACACTGAGCCGTTCTCGGCAATCAGACCAACAGACCGGGAAAGGGAACGTACTGTGGGGGTAAACGAATAGAGGTCACGACTAGGGGACCGGGTAGGCAAAGTTGCGAGGCTGCCAGCAACCAGAAGACAGGTGACCCAACAGGCCAATAAAAATGCTTATTCGATAAATCAATAATCGATCAAGTTTGACCATGCTTGCGCGATCCGTCTCCTCATTTCCAATCTCAAATGGCTTCGGATGAAACCAGATCACGTGTGTGTGTGTGTGTGAATGGCCGAAGGAATCCGAGAGAAAAGTGTGGGCAATTCAACCCGGGGTGACCCAGGAATGGGGCTGAAGTCCCCCGTGTAGAGTTAAAGGGGCAGTATATCCACCTAATTTTGTAGAAAACATGCAGTTTTGAATCTTCTCACCGTGGTTTTATAGTACAGAGAGCAACCTTAGTTTGAGTTAGCAGAATGTCAGTAGTCTGGTGGAGGCTGCTCAGTAGGTGTGGAACAACTGGGATGTACAGAATAGTTTACATTCAAATAAAACGACTGGTTTTGGGGACTGCGGTGCCTTCAAGAGCTATGAGCAAGAAGTCTTCATGCTGGTTCGGAATTAATGGGGATAATACGTTATATTTTGGGGGAGTGATTGACCATGAGACTTTGGTGAGTTTATTAGGCCTTTGGTAGGTTCTGGTATGCTCCAGGACTCAGGTCCGTCATAATTCCTTGAAGAAAAACCACCAACAGACAAAAAAGTAGTGTACCTGACCAGTGGAGGGTTACCAGTCCACACATCGGTTTCTGCTATTCTCTGCTCGGTAGAGCGCAAACAGACGACGTTTGATTCTTGAGCTGATCGTCGGTCATCCTACTCTGGCGATGTGACAGATAGTCATATCGCCTAATATAAGCAGCCACTGTTCTTTCGAAGTATCTGATAAGTGCCAGTTAGGACGTTCGGAATTCAACCATGTGTTAGTTGTTCCTGGAATCCGACAAGCCGAGCTCCAGAAGACACGTAGTCCTTGTTGGAACCAATCAAATGACCAACGGGGAAATGTAGGGGCAGCAAAACAGTGCCAGTGGGGATAGAATTCACTTAGACTCAAATTGCGTCCAGTTGATAGATAAATTTAGACAGATCCCATTTACAGTCAATTAGATTAAGTTTGGAACTGGTTGAGAAGTCACTGTCTCAGTAGAGCTTCGTAAACAATCAGCAGTTTTTTCAGCTGGGCTACGTTTCACTTTTCGCGCAAAAGCTTCATCAGTCCAAGTGAGCAGACCATCGAGTTGATCGGGTTTTAAGGCAGACGTAAGATATCCTCATATGAGCATACTAAGTCAGTGTTCGGTATCAATCAACGGCTCCTGATGATTGTTATGGCTGCCAAAATCTTGCGCCAATGGGTTGGGTTAGACTCAAAATAGTTCCGATCGGGTTTGGTTCCTTAATCTTCCATTTCAAGGTGCTCCAATGGGTGATTACTCGTGGATGCCACTGATGGATTACGCTGCTCTTTGTGAGTGTTACGACAAGTTAGTTGGGGGAGGGAAAGTGGGTGAAGTTAAGTTAAGAACATCATAAACGAGATATTCAGTTCATTCTCTCGTGAAGGCCGAATTGATTTACTAATGAGTGTATTCGTCGAAATTAAGTGCACTTTAGATGATGAATACTCCTTCTGGTAACCGCACACCGACAAGTGTCAGCTCGATTGATCAAAAACCTTTGTCCACACGTTTGCTAGTTTCACGCCTTTTATTCTGTGGGATGCTTGGCCTTTTGTGTCAAAAGCTCAATTGAAAAAACTATCGATTGTTTGCCGAACTCTTCCGAAAAGACCTTGTTTTAGCGAAATACACTCATCCGCAAACAAATTTGGTTTTGCGAGAGACCCACCTGGAACGCAGCTGAATCTCTCGTTTGTGATTATTTCACCTGCTATAAACCTCTGAAGCAACAGAACCTGGCCGCTTACACCAAACGCATTTTCATTATCCAGGAACACAAGGATATTGATCTTTGCTGTTGCCATCACGTGAATACAAAACCAAATGAAAGAGTTAAGCAGCAGCAGCGCCAATCGTACAAAAAGGTTAGGGAGAAGGAGTCATGCTTCAGTCCCCAAAACGGTTTGTATCCTTTTATGAGAAAATTTACGAAGCAGTCAGTGGATTTATTGTTCGGTAACGTATCGCTTTTGAGATAAAAACCTGGCCAGGCCAAGTGACCAGGTTACGAGGTTGATCAAAACTTGAGACGAAAGCAAAACCAATCAGCTAAGTTAGACTAAGTCAACGTTGGGTGTCATCCGAGGGATTTTGTGTGTTAGGGTGGGTGACCAAGTGTTAGGCCGACGGTGAAACCTACATGGATTCGGTTCCAGCTTGGGGTCTGGTTCTTCCGGTTCGTTTCACGTGAAGATTGCTTTTCAACTGCGTTTGCACTTTCCGTCTGTCTGTGTGGATGAGTTACTGCTACAGTGGTTGCGTTGGAGAGAGAAAGTTTGTGAACTTTGGTCGAGTTGGGATTTCTATGCCCTTTTTTCTAATGATTCTCCGTTTACTGACATTCATTCCCCGTAGCATGTCAACTTAGCTTATCTAAGCCTGTTCCCCATACACTCGCCAGTTTCATACCCGTGATTCTACTCACACTTGGTGATTTCCTTTGTTCATAGTAATCACTCTAGTCTGAACGGTCCTCCTCCTGTTCCGGTGTAATTATTCCGGTGAGTCCACAGCAGAGGAAAGCACTGGACTCGAGTTTTGCTCTTATTAGAGTTCATCAGCAGTGCATGTCCAATGGCCGTACCGGGATTTGAACCACGGACATCTGACATGCTAGGCTAGCGTGTAACTGCTACTCCACCAACACACTTTGGACGTGTCTGAATTTTCATGTCTGAACAGACGAACGTGTTCACACTTGAGTGATGTGATTGGTGTGCCCGACTCATCTAACGACAACCCAGTAACTGTCCTGGTTGTGACGATCGATCAATCCATCAGTCGGTACTTTCCAGTCATGTATAGTGACACACGCTTGAAACCCACTGGGCAACTTTTTGGTTACAGTTTTCGGGTTTTGCGGGATAGGTATTTTGTTCATGGTCACACCACTCTCGTTTGAACGGTTTCCTCTGTCTCAGTCATCAGCCGCTGTAGCGTGAATTGTAGTCTTCTACTTTGTACAGATCTACTCTATGTCCATCGTCTAATGCATGTACCGCCGTCACTGAGTCTTTGATCAGCGCTTGGCATTCTTGCGCATTCCTTGGTAGTTTGTTTATCCTTCTCTTTTGCTCACCAATTCTAGTGTGCAGTTCCCTGTCTGTTTGTCCTATGTGAACTTAGTGCGGTCATTGCATTTATACACGCAGCCCCCAATCCTCTTAGCCGGGAGGTGCTCATTCGATTGCGTTAAAAGTGAGTGTAAAGTTTTTCTATTCTGAAGCGCAAATCGAATGTCAGCTATGCTTGGCAGTCTTCAAATACCCTGCGGTTTTTTATGGAATGGTGGCTTTGCCAATCCATGCCGTACTGGGTCTAGATACCGGAACCAATATCATTCTTAATTGCCATCTAATCGAAATCACCCTTTTTCCTTAGCCTAACATATTCTGTGCAAAACGCTCAGACTCAGATAATTACTGATGAGACAATACCGGAGTACATGGACTTTAGGTGTGCTGATGAGTTGTTTAAAACTGTCTGTGTATCTGTTTGATTCCGGTAGATGGTAATTTTTAATTTCCCATCATTCTTCTGCGATACTGTTCCTGTGGGGCAATGTGCTCAAGGTGAATTCTACCTCCATACCGAACCTGATATGAGAATACAAGCTACTGAGATAGCTGTGGAAGTTGTTGGTGTCATCAGGTTTGGTTATGACAAAGGTATCGTTAACATAACGCCAACCCAACGGTGGTCATTGGGATATCATGAAGGGAGTAGGACAGGCTATGAGGTGAAGCCATGTGGTTTCTGATGTTGAAACCTTTGTCATCCCTACCCTTTTTACACCTGACGACAATTTTCCCGGTATCGGTTGGACAAAATGTTTGGATCAAGTGATTATTTTTGGAATAGACGCCTGTGCTTGAGGAGGACGAGATTAAAGTGGAATAACGCCTCCGGGTGTGGAAGGAAGGCAGTGATTTTGTGTTCTTCCAAAGGCTAACTCTCTGGCGTTTTATCATAAAGCCTCAGAAAGAAAATTATTACAAAACCGAAACGTCCAAGCAAGGGCCGATTAAACAAAGAGTAGAAAACAACAAAATTTCGTCAACTTATGAAGAGAAACGTGTGGCCGAGAATCCTGGTCATTCTGATAGCCTATCAGAATGATCGAATTTGCATCAGTGATCCTAAATTCCATGTGTTGGTCAACGTTGGACATGGTTTCAGGTTCCTGCGCTGATGCTACATGAAATATATATTCTGCTTGCTGTCAAAAGCCGTCCAGAAGGTTTTGTGTAGGCTGACTGGAAGTTGATCGCAGTGGCTTATTCGGGGTGTTAGAGAGTTTGCGCGTGTGTGTCCATTCATCGTTCCACCATCGATCTGGCACGTGACTTGAGTGGCTGAGTGGGTGCGTGTCCGATTGATTTGCTCGCGTGAGCACTGTGGGTTGACTGGATATGTACTCAGTTGTTTGCTGACCCGTCACGAAAACGGACCAAATTGGCCGCGTGTACCCAATACACCCGTGTCCGTACTTACGTGTTCTTCTGACTTACTGTGAGCTACAATAATGATCATCCCGGAACCATCGATGGGAGGTGTCAGCCGCCATCCACGAATTTTGTGGGGAAATGGACAGTGGTTTCATGTTTTTATTACGGAGGTGGTTGGATGCTTTTGAAGAGTGTACTGTTAGATGTGTTTTTTATTGTGATAAAGAGCGTAATTCTGATGTTTGGTCATTAAGGGGGCTCGGTTACGGCATGGGAATAACAGGAAACCTACAGACCGTCATCCTAGATTACCGACCGTACACAAATAGTTGGGGAGGTTTGCTCAAACCCGCAATTATTTCTTAAAGATTATTATTAGATGCACTTGACAAACCTCTTTTCGGCTTCCTGGAAGATGGGGGACAACTGAAAAGCCTTGGAGCAGATGTGAAGTGAAGCATACAGTGGTGTATGTAACAGAAGAAGAGCGATTATGAGTTCTATGGACGGCCTCTCTAAGTTAACATGGAACAGACATGGGGCTTGCGTATACACAGTTGTTAAGTTGACGCTGGTTCCCGACCTTATATATGGTATGTTTAAAGGCGTAGTTCCAGTTGGATAGGAGTCAACCGGCGGTAATTGTGGGATCCGACGTAAGGACCGGGTATGTACGGTTGCGTAAGGACAACGCAAACCATGCATCCATTGCCGTAAATTAAGCCACCCACAGTGCTCTGTGGAAGGGCCGGTACAGATTTATCGATAACATCAGTGGTGAACGTCGCACTGTAGCTCGTCGGCTACAATGTTCAGAAACCAACGGAACCAAATAAGTAAGCGAACTTGCGCCAAATTTGAAAATGTTTATAAACGAAAACTGATCGAACTCCGTGCAGCTCACCCAAGGTTAGTTAAGCAGTTCGTTTTATGTTTGTTCCCAACTGATTGGTGTCAGAAAGTGCATTACTTTCAGCAAAATGGCACAATTTAACCACTCTGGCTGAGAATAACTGTTCTTTCGTCAAAGTTCACAAAACTTTGTGCACACGAAGCATGGTCTTGGGCCAACTCGCACTTTGGCGGGTTACATTGATCAACTAAACAGCTCGCGCTGAAGAACATTGTGTTCCCAGCCGAGATCCAAAGAAACTACTTTTCGGCACAAATACATGATACATCGCCGCGTTCTCCTTGAGGGACAGAAACGGAGAACCGACGAATGACCCAACAGTGGTATCTGAGGTTTACAGAGAACACAGTGGGTGACTATACTCAGCCCCAGCGTCTTCGTCAAATCCACTCTTGTCAAGGCGGAACTACGAACAGCCTCTAACCGACTTGCTATTCATGGTGGGGGACATTCCTTAACTCTTGCACCAGATCAACCCATTCTGCGCTTGTTGCCCGACGAGGTCCAGCCAAGGTCCTCCACACCTGTAAATCATCTACACCTGGTGTTTTTCGTCAGTCACTTGACAAAGGCCGCCTTCCCTCTGCTTGGAAGGAAGTGATTGTCACGCCAATCCACAAAACTTGTGCCCGACTATCGCCTGGCAGCTATAGGCCTATAAGCCTCACTGGCGTGCCCTCCAAGGTGGTGGAACGCATTCTGAAGTGAGCTATTTCGACTTCTCAAAGGCATTTGATAGGGTCCCACACGTCCCGCTGCTCCACAAACTCGAGGCTTACGGGATTCAAGGAAAAATCCTTCGCTAGATCAAGGCGTTCCTATCAGACAGATCATTCCGAATGAGTGTAAGTTCTAACTACGCTTCTCTAGCGCCGGTTTCCATAGGAGTTCATCAAGGCACCGTCCTGGGACCAGTGCTGTTTCTGATCTACGTCAACGACCTCCCAGACATTCTTGCGAGTCCATGTTTACTTTTTGCGGACGGCTTGAAATCCTGGAGTACCAATGCCGGTGCCCTCCAAATGGATATAGACGCTGTCAGGCAGTGGTCGTTGGACTGGCACCTTCCTCTGAATGACGAAAAGCGCGTCCATATGTCGTTTGGAGGAGACTCAGCGAATGCCTTTGTTGTGCATGGTGAGAAAGGACCAGAAAACATCATGAGGATAGGTGCCAAAAAGGATTTGGGCATCTGGGTCTCCTCAAACTTGTCCTTCTCACTGCACCATGAGGAATCAGCCCAAAAGGCATTCGCCATTTTACGGATGATCCGACGCACATTACCCCGTATTACTCGCATGGACTTACAAATACCCTATGGGGACTACGTCAGACCGCTCTTGGAGTACGCCAACCAAGTTGTCTATTCAGGACGCATGAGAGGCGTCAACCTCATTGAGCGTGTCCAGCGAGCCGCTACGACGGCCTCAAATCCGTGGACTACGAAACGCGTCTCGCGATGCTTGATCTCTTTCCCCTGGAGTGCCGTCGCCTCCGAGGGGACCTAATTCTTACTTATGTTCTGTTTGAAAAAAGCTTGGCAAACAGGTTTTTTTGCGTTGAACCACCAAACACACGGCGGGGACATATTAAGAAAATTTTCAAGCTCAGAGCACACGCATTCATTAAGCAAAACTTTTTCTCATTTCGGGTATTAGGTGCGTGGGATGACCCTCCTCCGGCGATTGTTCACGTGCCCTCTAGAACCCATTTTAAAGCACTATTAGACACTTATTTATGTGAATCCTCGCGCTGGCAAACATACCGCCCCGCGCTGAGTACATGAAGAGCAGTGTTACACCCTTTTTCACTTGGGGCCTCTCAGGTGAACAACAGCCACTGACCGACAAGAGCAAAACCGACCCGGGAAACTTGGGCAAAAGCCTCGATCCGGTGTATCAATCCGTGAATCGGTCAAAGTTGGCCTGCAAACCATATGCCAAAACGGAGTCTACCAGCTGCTACGACTTTGCTCGTCACGGATAAAGTAAGATTTTGGGTACGTGCTGAAGTTAGCGACGTATCAGTTTGTTTAGGTTAAAGCATCCTGTTTATCTGGCATACCAAGTCAGAAAAGAGCGCTTTTGACCGCGCAATCTAATTTTGTCCATCGGAGCAACAAACACTTGGTTTGCCTTGTTTTGAGGCTCGAATTAAGATGGACTGGTGCGCCGCATGGACTTACTAGGCTATTTTGTTTTATTTCCAAGACGCGGACTGGAAGCTCTTTGGTAATCTGAGTCTAGTAGTATAATAGGTTCATTTTCAAACTTGTCGGGGGCATGCCAAATCAGGTATGGTCGGGGTGATACAATTTCATCATTGCTGGAATGATATAATGGAAAGGAAGACAAAACCGTGGAGACATGTCTGCTACGTGAAACGTAAGAGTAAATTGTGGAGAACAAAGAACTGGGTGAATAAGGCAGACATTATAACTCTTACAGTGATGAGACCGGTGGACTAAAGCTCAAGGTCAATGCCAACCTTGAGTTAACTAGGACAGTGAGATATTGGTCAAGGTGCCAGCGGCTAGACGCACAATGCATTTTTCTGCAAAACCCCTGCGGGCGAAATAAAAACTTTAACGTCAAGATGTTGCACTTCTTTGCATATATGCGTAGACTGAAACCCCCCGTCATCTGCCATCACTTTTTTGCGATTTGTTTTAGTCGATCTCTTCTGAAAATTATTGGCGCACACTCGGCTGTGAACTTCGTCTGCTATGGCTTCGGAAGTGGCTTTCGTTGAGAAATCTGTGGGTGTATCGTTTTCATCCTTCACGGCATTTGAGAAGACCTTAAATGAATACATGAAGGATAAATTTGTGATATTTGTGCGTTCATCCAGTAACCGAAGCACCAGCACTATTTTGCGTTACGAATGGGTGTACTACAAATGCAGCAGGTGCCCTCCAAGACCAACGGAAAGCCGTGGAATCCGAAGAAGCTAGTAAGCCGAGCGTATTTTCTAATAAAAAAGTGCCCTAAGCACCAGCTCTCCAGTGGGGTTTTGTCTACGGAGGCAAAGGAACCAACTGGCAGTGACCTCTTATTTTCTTGAACAAAACCACAAACTGTTAAAGTTTCTGTACGATCGACGCCTAACCGAAGACAAGTTGGGCACATGCCAGGCCCTGCTGAGATATGGAACGCCGTCATCTGAGGTGCGGCAGTTTGTGGCGGATGAATTCGGAAGCTTTCT